>NW_027507785.1:323076177-323131177 GCF_037356315.1 Lithobates pipiens | reverse complement strand
GTTCCTGCTGCATTTTCAATGCATTTGAACTGGGAAGTGCGATTTTTTTTTTTTTTTTTTTTTTTTTTTTTTCCCTGACCAAAAATTCAGCAAGCAAGATTTTTAACACCACAATGGAAGCCCAACAGACCCGGGATGGGTTTTTCTTGCGCTAAAGGTACCAAAAAATGGTCGATGATATATTCATTTAAATTGATGATATTAAAGTCTAATAAAATACAATTTATATATAAAAACTTTTTTTTTACCCCCTTCCTGACCGGGCCATTTTGTGCGATGCTGCACTGCGTCACTTTAACTGACAATTGCGCGCGGTCATGTGATGCTGCTCCCAAATAAATAAAATTTATGTCCTTTATTTTTTTTTTTTTTTTTTATTATTTTGTGTGATGTTTGATCACCTCTGTGGTTTTTATTTTTCGCACTATAAACACAAAAAAAAAAAAGACCACTTTATATATTTATTTTCTGCTATAAAACAAACCCATTAATTAAAAAAAAAACTCACATTTCTTCATCAATTTAGGATAATATGTATTATACTACATCATTTTTGTAAATTAGTAGTAAATAGATATCAAACATGTCAGGTTTTTTACCGTGACAAACGATGTAAATGTTTCTATCCGTAGACGAACCTGTAAAAGCCATTACAGGTTGCCACTTTAGATTTACAGAGGAGGTCTGGTGCTAGAATTGCTGCCCGTGATTTGACGTTCGCAGCGATAACCTCACATGTGCGGGACGATCGTTGTTTGCATACCTGCGGGACCAATGAATGTGTTCGCCTTCGGGCACGAGGGGGTCAGGACACTTCCTTTTTTTTTTTTTTTTTTTTTTTTCTTTATCACTTTCATTGCTGTCACAAGGAATGTCAACATCCTTTGCAACATGTAGTCTTTATGGAGGGATTTGGGGTCTTATAAACCTGATACGTATGGGCGGTGCAACACATGGGTTTATTTATGAAGGGAAATCGCAGCAACAAAAGTGTAGAATGCATTCTTCCCGTAGCAGGGGGTCAGCGCTGGCGGTGGGGAGGAGGGGGTCGGCGCTGGCGGCGGGGAGGAGGGGGTCGGCGCTGGCGGCGGGGAGGCGGGGGTCGGCGCTGGCGGCGGGGAGGCGGGGGTCGGCGCTGGCGGCGGGGAGGCGGGGGTCGGCGCTGGCGGCGGGGAGGCGGGGGTCGGCGCTGGCGGCGGGGAGGCGGGGGTCGGCGCTGGGGGCGGGGAGGCGGGGGTCGGCGCTGGGGGGGGGGGGAGGAGGGGGTCGGCGCTGGCGGCGGGGAGGGAGGAGGGGGTCGGCGCTGGCGGCGGGGAGGGAGGAGGGGGTCGGCGCTGGCGGCGGGGAGGGAGGAGGGGGTCGGCGCTGGCGGCGGGGAGGGAGGAGGGGGTCGGCGCTGGCGGCGGGGAGGGAGGAGGGGGTCGGCGCTGGCGGCGGGGAGGGAGGAGGGGGTCGGCGCTGGCGGCGGGGAGGGAGGAGGGGGTCGGCGCTGGCGGCGGGGAGGGAGGAGGGGGTCGGCGCTGGCGGCGGGGAGGGAGGAGGGGGTCGGCGCTGGCGGCGGGGAGGGAGGAGGGGGTCGGCGCTGGCGGCGGGGGTCAGCGCTGGCGGCGGGGAGGCGGGGGTCAGCGCTGGCGGCGGGGGTCAGCGCTGGCGGCGGGGAGGGAGGAGGGGGTCAGCTCTGGATACTCTTGCCAATATAATGCACTCGAGTAAGCTCTGGGGGTGGGGAGTGGGAGCGTCCTCTCTTGAATTGCTTTACAAGTCGGCTCAAAAAAAAAAAAAAAAAACAGCACCAGGATGATGCCATTATCCCGGTGTAACCAGCAAAAGTCCGGTGACGTAATCTCCCATGTCTACCTTTTGCAGGTTAAGGTGGGGGTAGAAACGAAGCTCAACTGCCTTTTTTTTTTTATCAAACACCCTCAACCGCCCCCCCCCTGCAACTACAAGTGCAAACTAGATCTGTTTTGTAATGGGGATGAAGTGGTGAATGATTGACTGCAGTTCTGTCTGTGGAAGGTGCTGAGATTGCAGAACTGCAGAGTAGTGGAATTCACGGGTTGTAAGCTATTTAAAGGCAAGCATGCCTGTTGCTGTCATACAAATGTCATTCACATTTAGGCTCTTTACCAAGCCTGATACGTATGGGCGGTGCAACACATGGGTTTATTTATGAAGGGAAATCGCAGCAACATGTAAAAAAAAGTGTAGAATGCATTCTTCCCGTAGCTGGTGGCGGGGAGGAGGGGGTCAGCGCTGGCGGCGGGAAAGAAGGGGGTCAGCGCTGGCGGCGGGAAAGAAGGGGGTCAGCGCTGGCGGCGGGAAAGAAGGGGGTCAGCGCTGGCGGCGGGAAAGAAGGGGGTCAGCGCTGGCGGCGGGGAGGAGGGGGGTCAGCGCTGGCGGCGGGGAGGAGGGGGGTCAGCGCTGGCGGCGGGGAGGAGGGGGGTCAGCGCTGGCGGCGGGGAGGAGGGGGTCAGCGCTGGCGGCGGGGAGGAGGGGGTCAGCGCTGGATACTCTTGCCAATGTAATGCACTTTTAACCACTTGAAGATATGTGAATGATGGTTGCAGCTACAGGCGTCATCCGCTTAGTCATGCTCATAAGTTTACATACCCTGGCGAAATTTATGATTTTATGGCCATTTTTCAGAGCATATTAATGATAACACAAAAACTTTTCTTTCACTCATGGTTAGTGTTTGGCTGAAGCCATTTATTATCGACTGTGTTTACTCTTTAAATCATAATGACAACAGAAACTACCCAAATGACCCTGATCAAAAGTTTACACACCCTGGTGATTTTGGCCTGATAACATGCACACAAGTTGACACAAAGGGGTTTGAATGGCTATTAAAGGTAACCATCCTCACCTATGATCTGTTTGCTTGTAATTAGTGTGTGTGTGTGTGTGTGTGTGTGTGTGTGTATAAAAGGTCAATGAGTTTCTGGACTCCTGACAGACCCTTGCATCTTTCATCCAGTGCTGCACTGACGTTTCTGGATTCTGAGTCATGGGGAAAGCAAAAGAATTGTCAAAGGATCTGCAGAAAAGGTAGTTGAACTGTATAAAACAGGAAAGGAAATAAAAAGATATCCAAGGAATTGAGAATGCCAATTATTTAGCAGTGTTCAAACTGTAATCAAGAAGTGGAAAATGAGGGGTTCTGTTGAAACCAAACCACGGTCAGGTAGACCAAATAAAATTTCAGCCACAACTGCCAGGAAAATTGTTTGGGATGCAAAGAAATACCCACAAATAACTTCAGGTGAAATACAGGACTCGCTGAAAAACATGTGGTGTTTCACAGCTGTTTCAAGATGCGCAATAAAGAGGCACCTGAAGAAAGATGGGCTGCATGGTCGAGTCACCAGAAGAAAGCCATTACTACACAAATGTCATAAAGTATCCCACTTACAATACGCCAAACAGCACAGAGACAAGCCTCAAACCTTCTGCCACAAAGTCATTTGGAGAGATGAGACTAAAATTGAGCTTTTTGGCCACAACCATAAACACTTCATTTGGAGAGGAACCAACAAGGCCTATGATAAAAGGTCCACCATCCCTACTGTGAAACACGGAGGTGGATCGCTGATGTTTTGGGGATGTGTGAGCTACAAAGGCACAGGAAATTTGGTCAAAATTGATGGGAAGATGAATGCAGTAGGTTATCAAAAAATACTGGAGGAACATTTTCTTTCATCAGCCAGAAAGCTGTGCATGGGACGTGCAATGATCCAAAACACAAGACCAAGTCCACCTCTCATTGGCTACATCCGGAGTGACCATCTCAGTCTCCTGACCTCAGTATCATTGAGCCCCTCTGGGGAGATCTCAAACGTGCCGTTCATGGAAGACAGCCCAAGAATTTACAGGAACTGGAGGCTTTGTGCCAAGAGGAATGGGCAGCTTTACCATCTAAGAAGATAAAGAGCCTCATCCACAAATACCACAAAAGACTTCAAGCTGTCATTGATGTTAAAGGGGGCAATACACGGTATTAAGAACTGGGGTATGTAAACTTTTGATCAGGGTCATTTGGGTAGATACTGTTGTGATTCTGATTTAAAAATAGTAAACCCTTTAGATAATAAATGGCTTCAGCCAAACACCAACCATGAGAGAAGTTTTTGTGTTTATCATTCATATTCTCTGAAAAATGGCCAAGAAATCATAAATTCTGCCGGGGTATGTAAACTTACGAGCACAACTGTATCTTTCTTTCTATTCAGCCGACGATTCCTTCAAATTAAAAGCCATCCTAGCACCTACATTAAATAGCTGCTAGATTGCTTTTACAGCCACTGTCCATCGGCACCCCTCTGGGCTCTCCTGTGACAGCCAATCCGGCGGCGGAGACAGGTTACCACACAGCTGGCGGAAAGACTGGATGGTCTCCAGCCATCTCTATGATCCTGGGAGGCTGGAAACAATGTCATGACATCGCTTCCAGCCCTGGCAGATGTAATCACTGCCACTTTTTGGCAGAGATCAGTTTATTTATTTTTTTGATCTGCTTTCACAGGGCGGAGAGATCTGGAGTCTTAAAGCGGAGCTCCACCCAAAAGGGGAAGTTCAGTTTTAAGTATTCCTCCGCCCCTTCCCCGGCCACTTTTGGCATGTCCTTATTTATTTATTTATTTATTTATTTTTTTGGAGGGGGTTGGGGGGCCTTCAGGCGTGTGTGGGGTGTCTTCTTCTTTTTTTTTTATTTTTTTTATTTTCTGCAGCCAGTAAACTCACCAGCATGTTATCTATGTGTCCATGCACACATAGGGGTTGATTTACTAAGGACAAATCCACTGTGCACTTGGAAGTGCAGTCGCTGTAGTTCTGAGGGGAAGCACTGCTGATTTCTATTAGGGATGCACCGAATGGGTTTTTTGGTGCTGAAACCGATACCGAAAATGAAAAATACACTAGGCCGAAAACCGATACCGAAAATGACTGTTTTTAAAAAAAAATTTTTTTACAGGAGGTGGTCAAAGACTGGGGACATGGTACAGGAGGTGGTCAGAGACTGGGGACATGGTACAGGAGGTGGTCAGAGACTGGGGACATGGTACAGGAGGTGGTCAGAGACTGGGGACATGGTACAGGAGGTGGTCAGAGACTGGGGACATGGTACAGGAGGTGGTCAGAGACTGGGGACATGGTACAGGAGGTGGTCAGAGACTGGGGACATGGTACAGGAGGTGGTCAGAGACTGGGGACATGGTACAGGAGGGGGTCAGAGACTGGGGACATGGTACAGGAGGTGGTCAGAGACTGGGGACATGGTACAGGAGGTGGTCAGAGACTGGGGACATGGTACAGGAGGGGGTCAGAGACTGGGGACATGGTACAGGAGGGGGTCAGAGACTGGGGACATGGTACAGGAGGTGGTCAGAGACTGGGGACATGGTACAGGAGGGGGTCAGAGACTGGGGACATGGTACAGGAGGTGGTCAGAGACTGGGGACATGGTACAGGAGGTGGTCAGAGACTGGGGACATGGTACAGGAGGCATCCCCCATTACAGGCCAGTGTGTCTTTTTGCAGCCAGCCTGTGCAGGGAAGAGAGCCGCCTCCGCCACCTGTTTGATCACAGCGCCGGGAACATCACAGCTTTCATTTCAATAGCTGTGTGTTCCCGGCCGCGCGCCGTCACACGCAGCCCCCTCCCCCTTGTCCGGGCACTTTGATAGACAGATCATCCGTCCAATCCTGCGGATGATCTGTCTATCTAAGTGCCCGGACAAGGGGGAGGGGCTTGTGTGACGACGCGCGGCCGGGAACACACAGCTATTGAAATGAAAGCTGTGATGTTCCCGGCGCTGTGATCAAACAGGCGGCGGAGGCGGCTCTCCTGCGCTATACAACCCCCATGATGGGCGTCACCAGGGGCGGGGGGCGTAGCCCCGCCCACACCCAGGCCGTGCCCCATTTCCGGCTCCATTATCGGACGTTTTTCTCTTTCGGCAAATTGCCGAAAAGGGCATTTTCGGCCGATATGTTTCGGCGCCCGAAATTTCGGTGCATCACTAATTTCTATCATCCAATCGCGTCCATGTCCCCCTCAGATCTACAGCGACTTCACTTCCAAGGCACTTGTAGTGCGCAGTGGATTCTCCTTTAGTAAATAAACCCCATAGACTGTTATCAGCGTTTTCTGGGTCGGAAACCCCCAGAACTAGGGTTATTCTTTAGAGGAGTTTTTCAGCTGTAAAAACGCTCCAACTGTGATAAAAGCTTAAAAACGCTGAAAAAACATTGGGTGTTAAAAAAAAAATGAATTAAAGGGACAGTGTAATATAAATAAAGGTGAGGCATCGCTGCAAATGTTAGAGCGAGAGCAATAATTCTAGTGCTAGACCTCCTAAACTGGTAACCTGTAAAAAAATAAAAATATTAGAGCGTCGTATGGAGATTAAAGTGGTGTTGCCACCAAAAAATAAAGTTGTTTAAAATTCTTAAAAAAAAAAAAAAAAAAAAAAAAAAGATTGGAAAAAAAAATGTTTACTCACCTCTAAATACCTGTTTGCTAGGGGGTCCCTCGTAGTCTGCCTTCTTCCTTGCCCAGGCTGGTGACATCACTTCCCAGGTGACTGTACGGTGTATCACGGCGTCCTGCGCCGCTAGCGCATGGGCAGTGGGTGCCCGGCTGTGAAGCAACAGCCGGATGCCCACAGTACGCATGACGGCGCCGCGAGCGGAGCGGGAAACGAGGGGGGGCTTCGTTCCCCCCGCATGGCTGGTCTCTGGGACAGGTAAGTGTCCAATTTATTAAAAGTCAGCAGCGGCAGTATTTGTAGCTGCTGACTTTAAATTTTTTTATTTTTTTTTATTTTTTAGGGGGTACCCCACTTTAATTACCGTTACACAAACCTATAATAAAGTAAGGCCTCATTCACACGAGGCGGATCCGCTCAGCGGGAGATCTCTCCGTTTGATCTCCGCTGAGCCAGCGGATGACTGGGTCCGTCTTGGCTCACTGAGTGGGGAGGGGCCTGTCAAGAGTGCCGCTAATTCCTATGGAATGATCGGATGACAACGGAGACGGCGTGTTTTCATCAGATCTCAGACGATCCGCCAAGACGGATGGCGAACATATCGGCATACGTCTGATTTTTAGCGGATCGGATGGCAGGCGGGTGTCGGCGGACACATCTCCGCTGCTGGTATCCGTCTCCCCGTAGGAGTCAATTGATGGCCCGAACGGATCTGCCTGAAAAAATGGACAGGGCTTCCCGTGTGAAAGGGGCTTAAAACCATATGCGTGGTACAAAACGTATATGGGGTGATGGCAAGACAAGTAAAAACTACAGTAGTCTTTTTTTTATTTATTTATTTTATAAATTTTTTTTGTTACCTGTGTAATAAAAAATAAATATATAATTTTAATATTAAATATATATTTTATAGTATTAAATAAATATATATATATAATTATTAAATATATTTATTAAAATATATATATATATATATAATATTATGGTTAATTGTTAGAAGGGTGTGTGTAAAATGGAAGTTGTACACTACAGCGGTGCTTTGCAAATCTTGGGGAGACGGACGCTCCACTCTGCAAAAAAGAAAAAAAAAAAAAAAACAGAACCGCAAGGTTGGACCGCTCCGCTTTCAGATTCGGATGGTCTCCCAGTACACTCTGGTTTGCTACGAAGTATATTCTTTGGTTTTGGTTCCATTTTCCTGTTGCCTGTAGTGGGAAGCTCAGTGTGTAGTGAAATCAGAATAGAGAGGTGGGTAGAGAGCATTGAATGGATTTTCGCTCGGGGGAGGGGAATGAAGATCAGATACCGCAGAGCGGGAGAAGAATCTAATGAGGATTGTAGATCACACGACTTCATTTATCAGGTGTCATGACGGGCTCCTCACGTTAAGAACACTTATCAGGCCTCCTGTACACGGGGCTCATCTATTATGAAACGCTTCCTGCGGTTTTTTTCGGCTTTGCGGGAGATCTGTGCTGCGGGCGAGCCGGTGTTTATTATTTTTTTCCCCCTGTTGAATTAATCATGATGGTGTTTTACCCCCCTAAACACAAGCCGGGTTGTTGTGGGAACATTCGATGTTGGCTCTCATATGCACCATCCGTGTTCTCTTAGCGATCGCTCTGCCATGTGTTGCACGTCTCGTGAAGTGAAGGCGGCGTGAATCGCTCGGCACATCTGCAGAGTGTGGATGGAAGTGGAAAGCGCCCCTCGGGGGCGATACAGTAACCTCATTTAGATGGATTGTGTTGTAGATTGAAAGGGACCTCATTAGATTTTAGGTAGAAGAAATGCTCCGTTTTAGACTGATACAGCGTCTTGAAAAAGTATTCATACCCCTTGAAAATGTTCCACATTTTGTCATGTAGCAACCAAAAACATTAATGTATTTTATTGGGATTTTATGTGATTGACCAACACAAAGTGACACATAATTGTGAAGTGGAAGGAAAATGATAAATGGTTTTCCAAATAAATATGGGAAAAGTTGAAGGGGGGGGGGGGGGGAGTTTGGAGGCGCGCCACACCGTTTTTTTTTTTTTTTTTTTTTTTTTTTTTTTCACTCGGCTGTCAGCGGAAAACCCCACTGACAGCTGAGGACTCATCAGATTTTAAAGTGGTTGTTAACCCACTTTTGTTACTTGCTGCCATCCTTTGCAGCATTATACTAATTCTATTAAATTATTTGCAGCATTATACTAATTATATTATATTATTTGCAGCATTATACTAATTATATTAAATTATTTGCAGCATTATACTAATTATATTATATTATTTGCAGCATTATACTAATTATATTATATTATTTGCAGCATTATACTAATTATATTAAATTATTTGCAGCATTATACTAATTGTCCCTGTGCTCTGTCCCTTTTTATAAATTAGAAGTTAATAAAAAAATAAATGAAATAATAATCAAATGGAGAAGAACAAGGAGTTAAAGCGGTTGTATACCCGCACAAATATTTGCCGGAGCCGCGTGACGTCACTCCTGTGCATGAGCGCGAGAGCCGCCGGTCACAGCGATTGCGAGTGAAGAAATGGCAGGGGAGGCAGTTTATTCACTGCGCATGCGCAGGTGACATCGGCGCAGCATCCAGCAAATATCTCCTTTAACGGCGCATGTTTAGGCGATATTTCCACTACCTATAGGTAAACCTTATTCTAGGCTTACTTGTAGGTAAAAGTCACAATCGGAGGCTTACAACCACTTTTAATAAAGGCTGATTAAAGTAAATTAAGGGTTAATGAGGGTGTTTAACAGAGGAACCACTGTATAAAAAAAAAAATATATACGTGATTAAATTGCATCCCAATAACCATGAATGGGACTTGTCTACATCCCCGTGGGGGGTAAACACAACCCCCGCCCCCCCATGGTTGTACATTGACTGTAGTGAACGAGGCCTGGCACCAGCTGGAGGGAAGAATGGGTTAACTTTATATTTTATATACATTCATCATTTCCCACCCAACTCCTTAACCCCCGACAGTGACGCACGCTGTCATTGGCCGTGTGTGTGCGTTAATCTCCTTTTGTATAGAATTGGCCTCGGCGTGTTGTCAGGACGAGGCAGGGTGGTTGCCAGGTCTCTGTCCTTGGAGGGTTGTCGGGGATCTTGCAGAACGGTCTCACTAGCGAGGTCGGCGTGTTGAAATAATATTGCAATATTGCTGTGATGTGTCACGTTGTGGAGAATTGCTGGCAGCTGTGTTTGGCAATGTTCAGCTCTTCGCACAATCTGCATCCTAATTAGTCTTTCTTTCATGTTTCTTTTTAAATCCGTTCTATTGAACGTGGAACACGCTATATCCCTGGGGCCCAACCTGTGGCCCAGGGGTCCCGCATGTGTCCCAATAGCCCATTTCGTGTGGCCCTCAGGGCCCCTGCACACACTAATCCTATGTTTCCCTATTGCCCTGTTATAGTGGTGATTTCTTTCAGTCTCATTTAATATGTCTGCAGTCTCTGATCATCTCTTGTACCATGTCTGCAGTCTCTGATCATCTCCTGTATGGTGTCTGCAGTCTCTGATCATCTCCTGTATGGTGTCTGCAGTCTCTGACCATCTGCTGTATGGTGTCTGCAGTCTCTGACCATCTCCTGTATGGTGTCCCCAGTCTCTGACCATCTCCTGTATGATGTCCCCAGTCTCTAAACCATCTCCTGAATGGTGTCCCCAGTCTCTGACCATCTCCTGTATGGTGTCCCCAGTCTCTGACCATCTCCTGTATGGTGTCCCCAGTCTCTGACCATCTCCTGTATGGTGTCCCCAGTCTCTGACCATCTCCTGTATGGTGTCCCCAGTCTCTGACCATCTCCTGTATGGTGTCCCCAGTCTCTGACCATCTCCTGTATGGTGTCCCCAGTCTCTGACCATCTCCTGTATGGTGTCCCCAGTCTCTGACCATCTCCTGTATGGTGTCCCCAGTCTCTGACCATCTCCTGTATGGTGTCCCCAGTCTCTGACCATCTCCTGTATGGTGTCCCCAGTCTCTGACCATCTCCTGTATGGTGTCCCCAGTCTCTGACCATCTCCTGTATGGTGTCCCCAGTCTCTGACCATCTCCTGTATGGTGTCCCCAGTCTCTGACCATCTCCTGTATGGTGTCCCCAGTCTCTGACCATCTCCTGTATGGTGTCCCCAGTCTCTGACCATCTCCTGTATGGTGTCCCCAGTCTCTGACCATCTCCTGTATGGTGTCTGCAGTCTCTGACCATCTGCTGTATGGTGTCTGCAGTCTCTGACCATCTGCTGTATGGTGTCTGCAGTCTCTGACCATCTCCTGTATGGTGTCCTCAGTCTCTGACCATCTCCTGTATGGTGTCCCCAGTCTCTGACCATCTCCTGTATGGTGTCCCCAGTCTCTGACCATCTCCTGTATGGTGTCCCCAGTCTCTGACCATCTCCTGTATGGTGTCCCCAGTCTCTGACCATCTCCTGTATGGTGTCCCCAGTCTCTGACCATCTCCTGTATGGTGTCCCCAGTCTCTGACCATCTCCTGTATGGTGTCCCCAGTCTCTGACCATCTCCTGTATGGTGTCCCCAGTCTCTGACCATCTCCTGTATGGTGTCCCCAGTCTCTGACCATCTCCTGTATGGTGTCCCCAGTCTCTGACCATCTCCTGTATGGTGTCCCCAGTCTCTGACCATCTCCTGTATGGTGTCCCCAGTCTCTGACCATCTCCTGTATGGTGTCCCCAGTCTCTGACCATCTCCTGTATGGTGTCCCCAGTCTCTGACCATCTCCTGTATGGTGTCCCCAGTCTCTGACCATCTCCTGTATGGTGTCTGCAGTCTCTGACCATCTCCTGTATGGTGTCTGCAGTCTCTGACCATCTGCTGTATGGTGTCTGCAGTCTCTGACCATCTGCTGTATGGTGTCTGCAGTCTCTGACCATCTGCTGTATGGTGTCTGCAGTCTCTGACCATCTGCTGTATGGTGTCTGCAGTCTCTGACCATCTCCTGTATGGTGTCCTCAGTCTCTGACCATCTCCTGTATGGTGTCCTCAGTCTCTGACCATCTCCTGTATGGTGTCCCCAGTCTCTGACCATCTCCTGCATGGTGTCCCCAGTCTCTGACCATCTCCTGCATGGTGTCCCCAGTCTCTGACCATCTCCTGCATGGTGTCCCCAGTCTCTGACCATCTCCTGCATGGTGTCCCCAGTCTCTGACCATCTCCTGCATGGTGTCCTCAGTCTCTGACCATCTCCTGTATGGTGTCCTCAGTCTCTGACCATCTCCTGTATGGTGTCCCCAGTCTCTGACCATCTCCTGTATGGTGTCCTCAGTCTCTGACCATCTCCTGTATGGTGTCCTCAGTCTCTGACCATCTCCTGTATGGTGTCCTCAGTCTCTGACCATCTCCTGTATGGTGTCCTCAGTCTCTGACCATCTCCTGTATGGTGTCCGCAGTCTCTGACCATCTCCTGTATGGTGTCCGCAGTCTCTGACCATCTCCTGTATGGTGTCCCCAGTCTCTGACCATCTCCTGCATGGTGTCCCCAGTCTCTGACCATCTCCTGCATGGTGTCCCCAGTCTCTGACCATCTCCTGTATGGTGTCCTCAGTCTCTGACCATCTCCTGTATGGTGTCCTCAGTCTCTGACCATCTCCTGTATGGTGTCCTCAGTCTCTGACCATCTCCTGTATGGTGTCCGCAGTCTCTGACCATCTCCTGTATGGTGTCCGCAGTCTCTGACCATCTCCTGTATGGTGTCCGCAGTCTCTGACCATCTCCTGTATGGTGTCCCCAGTCTCTGACCATCTCCTGTATGGTGTCCCCAGTCTCTGACCATCTCCTGTATGGTGTCCCCAGTCTCTGACCATCTCCTGTATGGTGTCCCCAGTCTCTGACCATCTCCTGTATGGTGTCCTCAGTCTCTGACCATCTCCTGTATGGTGTCCTCAGTCTCTGACCATCTCCTGTATGGTGTCCTCAGTCTCTGACCATCTCCTGTATGGTGTCCGCAGTCTCTGACCATCTCCTGCATGGTGTCCGCAGTCTCTGACCATCTCCTGCATGGTGTCCGCAGTCTCTGACCATCTCCTGCATGGTGTCCGCAGTCTCTGACCATCTCCTGTATGGTGTCCCCAGTCTCTGACCATCTCCTGTATGGTGTCCCCAGTCTCTGACCATCTCCTGTATGGTGTCCCCAGTCTCTGACCATCTCCTGTATGGTGTCCCCAGTCTCTGACCATCTCCTGTATGGTGTCCCCAGTCTCTGACCATCTCCTGTATGGTGTCCCCAGTCTCTGACCATCTCCTGTATGGTGTCCCCAGTCTCTGACCATCTCCTGTATGGTGTCCCCAGTCTCTGACCATCTCCTGTATGGTGTCCCCAGTCTCTGACCATCTCCTGTATGGTGTCCCCAGTCTCTGACCATCTCCTGTATGGTGTCCCCAGTCTCTGACCATCTCCTGTATGGTGTCCCCAGTCTCTGACCATCTCCTGTATGGTGTCCCCAGTCTCTGACCATCTCCTGTATGGTGTCTGCAGTCTCTGACCATCTCCTGTATGGTGTCCGCAGTCTCTGACCATCTCCTGTATGGTGTCCCCAGTCTCTGACCATCTCCTGTATGGTGTCCCCAGTCTCTGACCATCTCCTGTATGGTGTCCCCAGTCTCTGACCATCTCCTGTATGGTGTCCCCAGTCTCTGACCATCTCCTGTATGGTGTCCTCAGTCTCTGACCATCTCCTGTATGGTGTCCGCAGTCTCTGACCATCTCCTGTATGGTGTCCTCAGTCTCTGACCATCTCCTGTATGGTGTCCTCAGTCTCTGACCATCTCCTGTATGGTGTCCTCAGTCTCTGACCATCTCCTGTATGGTGTCCGCAGTCTCTGACCATCTCCTGTATGGTGTCCGCAGTCTCTGACCATCTCCTGCATGGTGTCCCCAGTCTCTGACCATCTCCTGCATGGTGTCCCCAGTCTCTGACCATCTCCTGCATGGTGTCCCCAGTCTCTGACCATCTCCTGCATGGTGTCCGCAGTCTCTGACCATCTCCTGCATGGTGTCCCCAGTCTCTGACCATCTCCTGTATGGTGTCCCCAGTCTCTGACCATCTCCTGTATGGTGTCCCCAGTCTCTGACCATCTCCTGTATGGTGTCCCCAGTCTCTGACCATCTCCTGTATGGTGTCCCCAGTCTCTGACCATCTCCTGTATGGTGTCCCCAGTCTCTGACCATCTCCTGTATGGTGTCCCCAGTCTCTGACCATCTCCTGTATGGTGTCTGCAGTCTCTGACCATCTGCTGTATGGTGTCTGCAGTCTCTGACCATCTGCTGTATGGTGTCCTCAGTCTCTGACCATCTCCTGTATGGTGTCCCCAGTCTCTGACCATCTCCTGTATGGTGTCCCCAGTCTCTGACCATCTCCTGTATGGTGTCCCCAGTCTCTGACCATCTCCTGTATGGTGTCCCCAGTCTCTGACCATCTCCTGTATGGTGTCCCCAGTCTCTGACCATCTCCTGTATGGTGTCCCCAGTCTCTGACCATCTCCTGTATGGTGTCCCCAGTCTCTGACCATCTCCTGTATGGTGTCCCCAGTCTCTGACCATCTCCTGTATGGTGTCCCCAGTCTCTGACCATCTCCTGTATGGTGTCCCCAGTCTCTGACCATCTCCTGTATGGTGTCCCCAGTCTCTGACCATCTCCTGTATGGTGTCCGCAGTCTCTGACCATCTCCTGCATGGTGTCCCCAGTCTCTGACCATCTCCTGCATGGTGTCCCCAGTCTCTGACCATCTCCTGTATGGTGTCTGCAGTCTCTGACCATCTCCTGTATGGTGTCCTCAGTCTCTGACCATCTCCTGTATGGTGTCCCCAGTCTCTGACCATCTCCTGTATGGTGTCCCCAGTCTCTGACCATCTCCTGTATGGTGTCCCCAGTCTCTGACCATCTCCTGTATGGTGTCTGCAGTCTCTGACCATCTCCTGTATGGTGTCTGCAGTCTCTGACCATCTCCTGTATGGTGTCTGCAGTCTCTGACCATCTCTTGTATCAGGTCTGCCCACCATATCAACAAATATGTCCACCACTGCACTATAGCCTAAAATGTTGTGAATGGCGTAGAGCTGCACGATTCTGGCTCAAATGAGAATCACAATCGCATATCGTACCTCCACTGTGCAGCTCGTTTTGCACAGAGTGGCCCCAATCATCCTCTTCTGGGGTCCCCCAGTGGCTCTTGCGGTTCCTCCCCACATCAGATATCCCCCCCCCCCCCCCCCCCCCAGGAGAAGCGCTCTCCTTGACCGGGGGGGAGGGGGATTACCTTGCGGGAGAATCCAGCATTTGGCGTCCATTTCCGCCGGATGTATGACTCGGCCCCGGCGCCTGTGTCCTCGTGGCCTTATTACCTTCCTAAAGTCGCGGTCACGTGACACCTCAGGCCCGAGTTTTCTGTCCTCTCTGTTTACATCCAGCAGGAATATCTCTCTCTATCTCATTTTACCCACATCATGTAAATCTCAGCAGATTTTTTTCGAAACTTTTTTTTTTTTTTTTTATAGAGGAGGAAATGAAAGTGTTAACTGTGTGAGTCACACGAGAGCCTCGGCTGGTCCCGGAGCCTCACAGGATGGGATGACGTCATTTCCTGTCATTCTCAGGGAGACATCTGCCTGTCTATGGCCGGCCGGCCTGTTCTGCTCAGACTGATTGCGGCTCCCTAGATTCCATGTGCTTTTATCTCGGCACTTGATCTGCAGGGTTGGTAGCAGCGTACCTTCTATACTGAGAACTGGGGGGAGAATCTACTGATTTTGTATGTAAATACACCATATTACCAAAAGTATTGTGACGCCTGCCTTTACACATGAATTTTAATGGCATCCCAGTCTTAGTCCGTAGAGTTCAATATTGTGTTGGCTCCGCCCTTTGCAGCTATAACACCTTCAACTCTTCTGGGAAGGCCGTCCACATGGTTTAGGAGGGTGTCTATGGGAATGTTTGACCATTCTTCCAGAAGCGCATTTGTGAGGTCAGGCACTGATGTTGGATGAGAAGGCCTGACTCGCAGCCTCCACTCTAATTCATCCCAAAGGTGTTCTATGGGGGTTGAGGTCAGGACTCTGTGCAGGCCAGTCAAGTTCCCCCACCCTAAATTTGCTCATCCATGGATTTATGGACCTTGCTTTGTGCACTGGTCCAAATCATTTGGTGGAGGGGGGATTATGGTGTGGGGGTTGTTTTTCAGGGGTTAGGCTTGGCCCCTTAGTTCCAGTGAAGGGAACTCTTAAGGTGTCAGCATACCAAGACATTTTGGACAATTTCATGCTCCCAACTTTGTGGGGGCAGTTTGGGGACGACCCCTTCCTGTTCCAACATGACTGCACACCGGTGCACAAAGCAAGGTCCATAAAGACATGGATGGGCACATTTGGGATGGAGGAACTTGACTGGCCTGTACAGTCCTGACATCAACCCCATAGAACACCTTTGGGATGAATTAGAGCTGAGACTGTGAGCCAGGCTAATTCATCCCAAAGTTGTTCTATGGGGGGTTGAGGTCAGGACTGTGCAGGACAGTTACATTCCTCCATCCCCAAACTCGCTCCTCCATGGACCTTGCTTTGTGCACTGGTGGGCAGTCATGTTGGAACAGGAAGGGGCCGTCCCCAAACTGTTCCCACAAAGTTGGGAGCATAAAATTGTCCAAAATGTCTTGGTATGCTGACGCCTTAAAGAGTTCCCTCCACTAGAACTAAGGGGCCAAGATTCAACCCCTGAAAAACAACCCCGCACCATAATCCCCCCTCCACCAAATGATTTGGACCAGTGCACAAAGCAAGGTCCATAAAGACATGGATGAGCGAGTTTGGAGTGGAGGAACTTGACTGGCCTGCACAGAGTCCTGACCTCAACCCCCCATAGAACGCATTTGGGATGAATTGGAGTGAAGACTGCGAGCCAGGCCTTCTCGTCCAACATCAGTGGCTGACCTCACAAATGCGCTTCTGGAAGAATGGTCAGACATTCCCATAGACACATCTCCTAAACCTTGTGGACGGCCTTCCCAGAAGAGTTGAAGCTGTTATAGCTGCAAAGGGCGGAGCCAACTCAATATTGAACCCTAATAGTTCAGCACCTTTTTTTTTTTTCCCTTTTGCATGATTCTCACACATAGGGCAACCGATTGAAATGAATGGGCAGCCCTGAAGTGCACATGCTCAGTCACACCTTCTGATGTGAACGGAGGAAGAATTGTTTTTTTTAATATTCATGAAGGGGATTTTTTTGGGCTTGGAAAAAGAATTGTTTCCTCTGATTCCCCTATCCCCCCCCCCCCCCCATCACCACTTGTGTGGACAAAACACACGCTGATCAGCAGAATGGAGCTCTCCCTTCACCTTTGTGTTGTGATTTTACTACATCAGCTTCTTTTGTAACGTTGGTCATTGTGCGGAGCTTTTACCACATGCAGATAAACGCTTTATTTGTGCAACTCCAGACAAAACGTTCTATTTGTTTTTTCTTCTTCTTTTGATGAATTTAGAATTGTTTTATTTTTTTTTCTGGATGTGTCCCCATTGCTGAGACTTCCTGTCCCTGAGAGCCGACAGCAAGTAAAAGGAAATCTCTACAGAGAGGAAATTTCTCCTCCATTGTCATAAGAACAGTCTTTTCCTTTTTTTGGAAGATTTCCTCTCACTTCCTGTTCTGATAACTGTCTAATTCTCTGTGCCAAGGACCTCTACCTATTTTCTCCAAAAATGAAAAGGAGAATGAAATCTTAGGCCTCATGTACACGGCTGCTGCTAAACGGACGTTTAGGAGAGCAGCTGGGCATTTTTTTTTTTTTTTTTTTTTTTTTAAACAGCTCCTGAACTCTCCTCTGTTTATCTTATCAGTGCATGTACACTGGGTCGTTTAATGTCATTTTTAAGCAGTTTAGTTTACTGGCTTTTTTTTTGGAAAGCAAAGAAATTAGTTCAGACGTTGAGTTTAGAGTCATTTCAAGCGCCAAACGCTTCTAAACGTGGCTAAGCGTGGCAACTCGCGTTTAGCCCAGTTTTGTTTACAGGCGTTTTTCATTTTTGGCTATTTTGGGGGGGGAAAAAAAAAAAGAGAAGAAAATAAGTAAATTAAAAAAAATTATATATATAATAAAAAAAAAATTTTTTTTTCAAACGACTTCTAAACACAGCAAAGCAGACGTTTTTAAATGTGAGTTACTATCTGTCAAGTTAAATCAGCAGAGGTTGTAAAAACCGTCCCGTGTACATTAACCGCTTGCCGACCAGCGCCTTCATTATACGGCAGCAGGTCGGCACCAACCCGAACCGTTGTAGCTGTACGTTGACTCGTGGGATCGGGATAGCAGGCGCACGCACTTGCCCCGCTGCAAGGGTGCAGATGCTCATGGCCGACGGGCTCGGGAGGCAGAACAGGGACGTGTGTGTGTGTGTGTGTGTGTAAACGCACAAATCCCTGTTCTGTGAGGAGATGCAGATCGTGTGTTCCTAATAGCTAGGGACCACAATCTGTCATCTCCTCTAGGTCAGTCCCCCTACAGTTAGAAACACACACACAGGGAACACCGTTAACCCCTTGATCGCTGTATAAATGCAAATGGTCTCATGTGTCCCTCCATTTTGCAATAGTGAGGCTGTATTAATGGGCTGCATTAATTGGCAATGGAGAGGCTGCTGATGGGCAATGGAGACCAGTGGTAAGCAAGTGGTTCAAGTCGCCATAATGCAGAATCAGTGGGAGCCCTAAACATGTCACTTGCCACATCTCCTGTCACTAGATGCAGCTTGTTACTTTCCACAGTCACCTGCTACGAGATGTGGATTGTCACTTGCCACGTCACCTGCCACCATTTGCAGATTGTCACTTTCCACGTCACCTGGCACCAGATGTGGCTTGTCACTTGGCAACCGATGTGGATTGTAACATGCCAGCCAGTGCCACCAAATGTGCAGTCGCTGCATTGGTCGCAGGCTGTCAGCACTGGTCCATTTAGTGCAGGGCTGGTGATGCGTGGCGGGCAATGAGAGATGTCAACTCGTTGCTCTCCGCCACACCTCTGACATTGAAGCACGGGTGTCTAGCTGCAGAGTGGAGCTCCACCGATGACAGGAAGCACATGACCTCCACTCCACTGTGAGGATGGAAGAGCACTGATGTGTGGTGGGCAGTGAGAGATGATGTCATCTCTCTGCACCTCGCTCCAACATTGAAGAGGCCCGGCTGTGCAGAGCGCTGATGTGGAGCGTTCAGAGAGAGATGTCATCTCTGCTCGTCCGCCCTCTCGCTTCTCTCCTGTCCTCCGCCTCTCTCATGCAGCCAGTCTTCCTGCCACGGCCGCTGGTTAGCCAGGGACCTTGCGGGAAGAGACTCCAGGCTATGGGCCCCAGATTCGGGGCTATAGCCCCAATAGCCACCCCCTAGGAAGGCCTCTGGTGGTCTGTGATTGCACAGCTTGGTGTACATTCCACAGAAGACTGCAAGCAGACAGAGTTCTTGTTTACTGCAGAAGACATTGTATGTCTCTTCCACTTTAAAAGAGAAATTTTGAGTTTTATATAAAAAAAAAAACTGTTTGCCCTTGTACACACGGTCGGACATTCCAACGGAAAATGTCCGATCGGACCGTGTTGTCGGATAATCCGACAGTGTGTGGGCTCCATCGGAATATTCCGACCAACAAAGTTTTAGAGCTGGACTATAAAATTTTCCGACAACATGATCCGATGGGACTTTGTCCGATCTTTTGTAGAGAATTCCGATCTGACAAAGTGCCACGCATGCTCAGATCAAATTCCTAGACCAAAGCTATTGGCTACTACCCTGAACGTAGTCCCGTTGTAACAAAATAACGTCATCACGTTCTGAACGATCGGATTTTCCGACAACTTTGTCTGACCGTGTGTATGCAACACCAGTTTCGGACAAAATCCAATGGATTTTGTTGTCGGAATGTCCGACCGTGTGTACAAGGGCTTATACTTGGGTGGTTGCAGTATCGATACATTGCTGCGTCTGTCCCTCGCTAACTGTTCAGTGAGAACTGAGTGATCAAATCCCACTGATTGTTCAGTTCTCCCCTCTGCTCTGAGCATAGAGCTGGGACTATCAGCAGCTCACTGAAGCACAGGGGGTGGGATCAGCTGGCTTTGGCTCTCAGCAGATCACTTAGAGGGCGAGCCGGGTGCCTGTCCATGTATCTGGGTGGATCCTAATCATGTGGTTGGAATCTTTCCTGAGCCTGGACCGGCTAAATGACTTTAGCCCGCTGTCAGGTGAAAACGGTGTCACAGGAGAAGTACAACCAAACAGCCCACCTGCTTGCTGTTTTTTAAAAGTGGGACTTCACTTCCGTTTCAAGTAATGACAAAGGTATTGCTGAAATAAAACAGGCCCCAAGCAGAATTGTAAAAATTGCCCAGGCCCATGAGAGGTGTCCGGGTGTGACAACTCAACTAGTTAAAGAGGAAATATGGGCAAAAGTAAAAATGACATGAGCTGGGTGGCCAGCAGTATGTGGACACCTTAACCAATCACGTTTTTAGGAGCTGCTGCAGCAGCAACAAACCTGTCCTGAGCCCTCCTTCAATTCCTATCCAAACGACTTCAGTCCTCATCAGTCCCCATCCCCTCCACCCTGGTCCATAATGTCATTGGCCCCCACCTCTTGGCTTTCCCTGAGGTCAGTCATTTTGTTCCTGAGCATTATATGAAAGAACTCATTCCTGGCATCCCTTTAGATGTGCATGATCAAGCCGCTAATCACCACATTGCACACCCAGTGGGCAGCAGGGAGGAGCATGCACTTCTGAAAGGACGTGTTCTTTAATAACTTTCTTGTATGATCATCTGAGGCTAGGGTGCTGTGATTTCTGCCAGTCCCTCCCAGAAAACATGGAGCAAAGACCATCAGACAGACCAAGTGGGTGGGGGGGGGTTAATAAGGAAAGGTGTTGTATATGTAAATGACACCTCCGCTTTAGTGATCATAGAGGTTTGAGAGGTGATTAGAGGTCGACCGATATTTGCCTTTTTTTTAAATTAATCGGCATCGGCCGATTGTGCTGATAAAAAGCCGATTTAGAACAGCGGGACTTTGAAATGACTTCTGTAATAGAAGTCAGTGTAAGTTGCCTGAGTCTTCATAGAAACGTCTTTCCTCCTCTCTGGGCAGGCTGCCAAGAAAAGAACAGAAAGATACAATGTTTACACTTCTGAATGAATGAAATCATCTCAGTGTGTAGAAGTTCTCAGTTTAACCATTTAAAGACTAAATCTTTTCTGACACTTGTTGCTTACAAGTAAAAATCCAGTATTTTCTGCCAGAAAATCACTTAGGGTCCTTTCACACGGGGCGGATCAGTTCTGATCCGCCCCGTGGATGTCCGTTTGCTCAGCGGGGATCACTCCGCCGATCCCCGCTGAGCAGGGAGATGACAGCTCCGTCTCTGCACACTGCGCAGGAACGGACCTGTCACAGCGCCGCTCTCCCCTATGGGAGATCGGATGACGACGGACCGCAGTGCCCGTCGTCACCCGATCCGATCCGCAGACGGATGGAAAAATAGCTTTTTCCTCCGTTACACTTTTTCGGATCGGAGCGGGTCGGATGTCAGCGGACATGTCACCGCTGACATCCGACGCTCCATAGACCTCTATGGAGCACCCGTTCAGGTCCGCCTGAAAAACTGACAGGCGGGCCTGAACGGGACGTCAGTGTGAAAGAGGCCTTAGACCCCCCCAAAAATGATATATATATTTTTTAGCAGAGATCCTAGGGAATAAAATAGCGGTTGTTGCAATATTTTATGTCACACGGCATTTGCACAGAGGTCTTTCAAATGCATTTTTTTGGGGGAAAAAAATACACTATTTAAAAAATAAAAATAAAATAAAAACAGTAAAGTTAGCCCATTTTTTTTTTTTTTTTTCATCCAAAAGTTTTGACTACCTGTTTTTATTTAATATACAGGTTTTTTTTTTATTTTTATTTTTTTTTAATCTAAATCATACATACAAGTAAACTGATTGGAGGTTTGTTTGTTTAATAAATGTTTAAATGTAAGAAATTTTCTGTATCACTTATGAAGGCTGCTTTCACACTGGAGCGTTGATGGTAAAACGCAAGTTTTAGCGGCTCTTTACCATCATTTTAGCGGTGCTATTTGGCTGCTAGTGGGGCACATATAACCCAGCTAGCGGCCAAGGAAGGGGTTAAATGCGCCCATAAAGCACTGCTGCCAAATCGCATTGCATGCGCTTTCGGCAGTGGTGCCCATTCATATCAATGGGCAGGAGTGGTGGAGGAGCGGTGTACACCACTCCAAACGTGCTGCTTGCAGGACTTTTTTTTTTTTTTTTTAAGATCCTGCCAGCGCATCGCCTCAGTGTGAAAGCACTCTGTCTTTCACACAGACTGCAGGGGAGCCATTTTGTAGGCACTTTACAGGCGCTATTTTTAACCCAAAAGCGCCTGAAAAACGCCCCAATGGGAAAGGTGTGTTAGATCAAGGGGGATTAAAAAAAAAAAAAAATAAGGAAAAAAAAATAAATAAAATAAAATCGGCCTAACATATCGGCCCAAAAAAATCGGCATCATATATCGGCTATCGGCCGCCATGATTTCTAAATATCGGCATCGGCCAGAGAAAAACCCATATCGGTCGACCTCTAGAGGTGATCATCGGATAAACCTACAGGAGAACAAGAGAAAATAGTGATTAGCTACCTATAGGTCAAAAAGTTGGAAACCCAAGCCATATCCCAAATTATATGGAGAAAAAAAATGGAAAAGGTGCCCCAGGGATTGTATGGGCAAGTGATCAAACCAACTTGGGTTTTATCCCTTGCCCATACAATCCCTGGGGCACCTCTTCCATTATTTTTCTACAGGGGGACAAGTGTAGCCATCAGAGGAAGGGTGGGCACCCTACGTGGAGCGATTGACGCTTCCCCCATCTAGAAATTCCTGGAATTATTCCCCATAGTGGAGTATACTGTATATCTGGCATCCAGTAGACTTTACACTAGATGTAATCCTATGATATAGTCTACATGTGTAGACATGCCTGTTCCATGCCTAGCGGCTCATTGATGAATAAGAACCGGCGCGGCATTGCTTCCATGTGAGCAGCTCGACCCGAGCCTTGGACTTTATTTTTGTCAGCAACCTTCACAATGAATAGAAGGAATGCCAATGGAGGTTTGCATTGTAGTCCTCAAGGTTCAGTAATAAAGAGAGCTGAATGTATATACAGTATGCATTGTATTGCAGTAAAACGTTTCCGGTGCTCCTCTGAAAGAACTCGCACAATGAAATGCGCTGAATTTAGTCCTTCAGGGTATGAAGGACTCTGGGATGACCTTCATGCTTACAAATAACAGTTGTCCGATGGGTGGCTGCCAAAGACGCCGCTCAGATGGGTGGCTCGTGGTCTTGTTTGTTGTTAATACTTCAGTGTTTCTGGTCACTGGGAAGGGTCTTGTGCATAAGACCATGTCTGCCAAATGTGTATGGAGGTCCCTATGGAAGACCTTTCCAACAGATCGCAACCACTTTTCTGCAATAAAAAAAAAAAAAAAAGAAAATCGTACGATGGTAAAATACACACAATACTGCAAGAAAATATGGAACGATTGTTTTCAGGGCCAGGAAAAGAAAATGTCCTTCATGTACACTATATTGTCAGAAGTATTGGGACGCCTGCCTTTATATATACACACACACACACACACAAACTTTAATGGCATCCCAGTCTTAGTCTGTAGGGTTCCATATTGAGTTGGCCCGCCCTTTGCAGCTATAACAGCTTCAACTTTTCTGGGAAGGCCGTCCACAAGGTTTAGGAGATGTGTCTATGGGAATGTTTGCCCATTCTTCCAGAAGCGCCGTTCTTCTCATCCAACATCAGTGCCTGACCTCACAAATGCTCTTCTGGAAGAATGGTCAGACATTCCCATAGACACATCTCCTAAACCTTGTGGACGGCCTTCCCAGAAGAGTTGAAGCTGTTATAGCTGCAAAGGGTGGGCCAACTCAATATTGAATCCTAGTTCTTGTGTGTGTAAAGGCAGGTGTCCCAAAACTTTTGGCGATAGTGTATATATGTAATGTAATTACTGTTCAAGCGCATTACAGGGCGGACACTATCCGGGGGACAGCATTCGGCAAGACACCGGCACCCTTTTCAAGTATGAAAAATCTCATGTCACCTCAATGAAAAATGGGGGTCCCCTGTAATATCAGAATCCCCCCTTTCACATCTAAATCCTCAGCACCCCCCCCCCCCTACTTTGCATCAGAGACCTAACTCATCGCAGCCCTCCCTCTATTCAAAATCCTAACCCCACCCCCCCTTTTCACATCAGAGCCCTCAGTCCATCCGCTATACCCCTCCCTTCACACCACACTCCCCACCCTCCCCCTAGTACCCTCTTTTTTTATTTTTTTTATGTCAGAATCCTTAGTACACCCTTCCCCTAAGCCACCCATACATGGATAGATATTTGGCCAGTTCAGCAGGGACCAGCCAAATTTCAATCCACTTATGGGCACCCCAGTTGTACAAAAGTTAACAACTTGTGTACAACCAGCCTGTCTGGTTTTTCCCATTAGTGCTGCCGGTGTCTTATCATATAAGGTCCTCCATCGGATAGTGTCCGCTGTGTACTGCGCATGCACAGTACACAGCAACACAGATTCCGAAAATTGCCGAGGATGAACGGCGCCTGCGCCGTGAGTCCAGGTTCTATCCCCACCATCCAAGTGGACATAGAGCAGGAATATAAAAGAGCCGAGCGCAGCGAGGCCGAGCCCGAAGCGTGGCGAACGAAGCTCGCCCGCGAGGGGCCCTCTAATATTCACAACCCTATGTCCGCTTGGATGCTGGGGCTACCACCCCCACTCATGGCGCAGGCGCCGTTCAGCTTCGGAGATTTTCCGAAGCTTCGTCTGCTCTGTACTGCGCATGCGCAGTACGCCGCAGACACTATATCATGGACGGAAGCTTTTATCATTTTGTGTTCTGCCGGAAGGAAAGGCTCCCCAGCAGAACACGATATCGCTGCGGGAGGGATTCCCCCATCAGCACAGTCAGTGGTTGAAGGAAAGATCATTGTGTGATCTATGGTGTGCCTAACTGTTGTTACCCATCATTTTTTCTTTTTTTGTGTTATTTAAAGGGGAGGGCCACCCTGAAAAACAAAAAAGTGTTAAAAATTACAAAAAATCTAAAAAAAAAAAAAAAATGAAAAAAAATTTTTTTTTTTTACTTACCAGAAATGCCTGTTGCTAGGCACTTTATCCTAATCTTCCTCTTCCTCCTCCGCGGAGATCTTCTGTCTTCTCTCTTCGTCGCGGCGTCTTCTGGGTAATGAGTCGCGCTGTGTTCTGGGAACTGTGTGTTCCAGAACACAGCGCGTCCCATTCAGAAAGCGCTGCGGGACTCGCGCATGCGCAGTAGGAAACGGGCAGTGAAGCCGTAAGGCTCCGCTGCCTGTTTCCCTTACAAGGGATGGCGGCGCCGGGACCCGAGAGCCGAGGGACGGGTCGGCCTCGGGCGGCCGACATCGCGGGCGCCCTGGACAGGTGAGTGTGTTTATTAAGTCAGCAGCTGCAGTGTTTGCAGCTGCTGACTTTTTTTTTTTTTTTTTTTTATAACAGGCCCTCCGCTTTAAATGCCGGTACCTCCCATACAGGCTGTTACTGAATGACAGGAAGTAGAGCTGCACAATTGATTGTCAAGAATTGTTATCGCCATCTTGACTAAAGTGTTTCACAATTCTTTCTATGCAAAGAATTCTCTCCTTCTGAAGAGGCAGCCTTCAAAAGAAAGGAAGAGAAAAACCAGGCAGTCTGCCAAGAATCAAAACATTCTTTATCAGTTGAACTTCAGTATAAACATTGTAACAATTTGTCAATGGAATAGACTTTGTGTAAGTGAAAAAAGTTTAACCACTTAAACAATAATAAGGGTCCTTTCACACGGGGCGGATCAGTTCTGATCCGCCCCGTGGATATCCGTTTGCTCAGCGGGGATCACTCCGCCGATCCCCGCTGAGCAGGGAGATGACAGCTCCGTCTCTGCACACTGCGCAGGGACGGACCTGTCACAGCGCCGCTCTCCCCTATGGGAGATCGGATGACGACGGACCGCAGTGCCCGTCGTCACCCGATCCGATCCGCAGACGGATGGAAAAATAGCTTTTTCCTCCGTTACACTTTTTCGGATCGGAGCGGGTCGGATGTCAGCGGACATGTCACCGCTGACATCCGATGCTCCATAGAGCTCTATGGAGCACCCGTTCAGGTCCGCCTGAAAAACTGACAGGCGGGCCTGAACGGGACGTCAGTGTGAAAGAGGCCTAAACCTTTTTTTGAGATTTGCTGGTTTCAAGTAAAAAAAAAAAAAAAAAAAAAAAAAAAAAAGAAATTCTGATAGAAAATTACTTAGAACCCCAAGCATAATAAAATAAATAAATAAAATATATATATTTTAGTAGACACCCTAGAGAATAAAATGGTGGTTGTTGCAATATTTTACGTCACACTGTATTTTAATTAAAAAAAAAAAGCCAATTTTTTTTTTTTTTTTGTATAATGTGAAAGATTTTACATCGCGAGAATCGTGATCTTTTTCTAAGCAAAAAAAAAACGTGATTCTCATTTTGCCCAGAATTGTGCAGCTCTAGTTCGTACTATCCTGGAATTTTTTTTATTTTCTATCTTTTATCATTGAAAGTAAGGGGAAACAGGATTTGTCCTTTTAGGGAAAAAAAATAAAAATACCATCAAAAGACAACTGCATGTCTCAAAAAAAAAATTGAAAATTAATTTGGGTTCAGTGTTGCATGGCAGAGTAGTTGTCAGTCAAGCTATCACAGCACTGAAATCTGAGAAATGGAATGGTAATGAAGGCAGTGTTGCATGCTGGTACGGAAGGGGGTTATAGGAAATTGTTACAATGCTCCGGTGTCTTTTTGCGCACCAATATATGCGCTTCCACACTGGGAATGGACATGAGAGAAGGAGCAAGAGGAATGTCTCCCTCAGCTGTCTAATAGGTTTACTGGTACCCTGTCCTTTAGGCCTCTTTCACAATGTCCTCTATGGGCCGGTGGATGTCGGTGGACATGTCCGATGACGGACATCCGATCCGACAAAATCCGCTGAAAACAGACGTATTGCAATACATTCGCCATCTGTCCAGCGAGTCGGATCGGATGGAAACTGTCATGCAGTTCCTTTTCCATCCGACCGCCCCATAGAGGAGAGCACGCTCTGTGTCAGTTCTGCGGAGCGGACACGGACCTGTCATCCATTTTATCAGCAGAGAGATCCCACCCCCCCCCCCCCCCTTGGACAGAGCCACCCCATGGGAAAGGGTCCTTAGAATGTACCCAAGGCTGCTGTTAGAAATCACAGGGCTCCATACAGTCTAGCTAAAAGGAACCGTGAATTGAGCCTAATAGGCGAAACAAACCCCCCAGTTCATGCAGCAGAATATTTGTGAGAATGGGCCTTTGTTTTTGTTTTGTTTTTTGTTTTTTTTACCAGCCCTGTGGGGGCTGATAAAATATCAAAGGTCTTAACAGACACCCAAAATCTCACTTTGGAGACTGAAGAGATTGAGGACACAGATGCCTCAGCTGCAGAGTGAATGAACAGGAAGCGCTCTGTACAGAGAGATTCCCTGCTTATTCACAAACTGAAACATAATAAACACAGGAAGGGCCACAGGGGGATTGGTTTGGTTCCAGTAATTGTGCCCACTCCTGCTTCTTTTTGTTTGCTAAAAAACATAAAAGGCTGAAAATTTTGAAAAAAAAAATTTTTTTTTCTTAGTTTGTCAGAAAATTTTGTAAATTTAAGTTTTCTCCTGCACAGATAGGGTGGGAGCGGAGTGGCGCCGCGGGTGGGAGCGGAGTGGCGCCGCGGGTGGGAGCGGAGTGGCGCCGCGGGTGGGAGCGGAGTGGCGTCGCTAATCAGGGCACTGATTGCCTGTACAGGTCTCCCCTGAAAAAGGAGATGCCCCTGACCAGCTCTCCTCACCTCACACTCTGTTAGTGTGAGAAGAGGAGAGCCAATAAACTGGCTGTGATTGGACACGGCCGATCACATGGTATAAAGAGCCTTGTCATGAACTCTTTACCAAGATTGGTGGCATGCAAGAGCAGTGACACTGGGGCAACGTCATATGATGTAGTCCCCGAATGAGAGGGGATCTCGCCTACCCCCCCCCCCCCCCTCCGCCGTCATTTTACTATACGCCAGATGAGAGGAGAATAAAATAGCCCCATGGGGCTGGAAAATCAAAAAAAAATAGCATACTACATTTAGCATATTTACAATCATAGCATTTAATACATCAAGTGACAAAATATATTGCCCCAGATAAAATATTCCATCGTGGCTTCTGTCGCACAGATATCTTCTACGCGTTTCATGGGACAAAGCCCGATCCTTCAGGATGGAGCTACTGTTGTATGTCTACAGCTGTAGAAAGAATATATCAACATTTATAAAATCGTTAAGTGGAAAAATCTATACAACTGTAGAAGATCCGAAACCACAAATGAATAATACCTGCTGCGAATGCTGAAAACATCAATACACGTATAAAAACACAAATTGCTTCAACGAACGCCACTCCTCGACGACTGGACCCCCCCAGTAGTCTTCATGTTTGCCGAAAGAGAAGAATGCATCCGGAATAAAATTCTCAGACCGGTATAGAAGAAAAAGATAGAAAAGGGGGAAGAAACCGAAAAAAAATTAAATGAAAAAACAAAACAAAAACCTAGGTAGCTATAAAAATTACTGTTTGAATTTCCCATCTTCTATCTTTTTCTTCTATACCGGTCTGAGAATTCATTCCGGATGCATTCTTCTCTTTTGGCAAACATGAAGACTAATAGGGGGTCCAGTCGTCCAGGAGTGGCGTTCGTTGAAGCAATTTGTGTTTTTATACGTGTATTGATGTTTTCAGCATTCACAGCAGATATTCATTTGTGGTTTCGGATGTTCTACAGTTGTAAAGATTTTTCCACTGAATGTCGTCTACTCCCAGTTAGGTTTTAGTGGCAGTAAACAACTCCATAAGCTTGGTTATCATTGGGAGTAAGAAAAATTACATTGTTGGTGTCAGTGGGAGTAATTGTGCCCCATCATTGATGTGAGTGGGAGTAATGGTGCCCCATCATTGGCATCAGTAGGAGGAATGGTGCCCCATCATTGGCGTCAGTAGGAGGAATGGTGCCCCATCATTGGCGTCGGTAGGAGGAATGGTGCCCCATCATTGGCGTCGGTAGGAGGAATGGTGCCCCATCATTGGCGTCGGTAGGAGGAATGGTGCCCCCATCATTGGCGTCGGTAGGAGGAATGGTGCCCCCATCATTGGCGTCGGAAGGAGGAATGGTGCCCCATCATTTGCGTCGGTAGGAGGAATGGTGCCCCATCATTTGCGTCGGTAGGAGGAATGGTGCCCCATCATTTGCGTCGGTAGGAGGAATGGTGCCCCATCATTTGCGTCGGTAGGAGGAATGGTGCCCCCATCATTGGCGTCGGTAGGAGGAATGGTGCCCCCATCATTGGCGTCAGTAGGAGGAATGGTGCCTCCTCATTGGCGTCAGTAGGAGGGATGGTGCCCCATCATTGGCATCAGTAGGAGGGATGGTGCCCCATCATTGATGTCAGTAGGAATAATGGTGCCCCATCATTGGTGGGAGTAGGAGGAATAGTGCCCCAAGGGCCATATAAAGACAAGCAAAGGGCCACATCTGGCCCACAGACTGCAGTTTGGAGACGACTGCTGTAACTGATGCATTCTGCGCAGAGCTTCTTCTTTTGAAATCCAGACTTACTGGCCAGATTCCCAGGTTACAACAGAAGAGAGCTTAAAAAAAGAAAATGAATGCAGCCATCACATCTAAGAACTGTTGAGCTGCACTATAATAAATGTTTGCTTTGGTATAATATCGCTTTAACAAAATCCCCTTTTATTTTGCACGCTGACTCCTTTTGTTTGCCGATTATTTTCCCCGAACCGCTTTTACTCTATTTACAAAGAAGGGTCTCAGCCGGAATGATTGACAGATGTGCGATCGTGCAGCGAGTCGGTGAATTGTTCTTCGTGGGGGTAGAACACCTGTTTGTATAATGACAGACCAACACAAACGCACTCCGGGGTAATTTTACTGCCGACGCGCAGAGAAATCGCTCGTTCCCCCGTAGTTGTGCCGTCGCTCCGACAAGCACAGCCTGGCTGTTGATGTTTTTATGGAAAACGTTCGGTGTTTTCATTTCTTCTGATATGCTGCGGACATCTTGCATCTGTCGGCTGCACTCGGCTTATTGAAGGGAACGTCTAGTGCTAGTTTATTATGTTCAGGATTAAACAAATACAAATTGTGAAAACCTTTAAGGGTCAAGTCATGAACTAGTGCTCATCGTTTTTCTTTTGGAGTTGGAGCTTCCTGTGCCTTCCTGATTACCTTCTTTTGTCAACAAGCCTATTTATAGAGCTCAATAGCTCAAACCAAAGATCTCCAAACTACAGGCCACATCCAGCCTGCTAAGATTTATTTTTTATTTTTTTTGTTTTGGCCTTTTAGCGATTCTTGGATTCCGATTTAGTTGGTTCTTGCTTCTTTTGCCCCTGCAACCCAGTTTCCAGCACAGCTGCGCTGTGTCATTGGTTGCTAGGACTGCTGGAATCCTAGCAACCAATGAAGTACTAGCCCCAGCATTCATAGGAGGATGGTCCCTGATCTTGACTTTGAGGACACAGATTTACGGGCAGACTTTGATGGGGACACTGATGGAAGGGGTGACTTTGATGGGGGCACTGATGGATGGGGTGACTTTGATGGGGGCACTGATGGATGGGGTGACTTTGATGGGGGCACTGATGGATGGGGTGACTTTGATGGGGGCACTGATGGATGGGGTGACTTTGATGGGGACACGGATGGTGTGGCTTTGATGGGGACACTGATGGAAAGGGTGGCTTTGATGGGGACACTGACGGAAAGGGTGTCTTTGATGGGGACACTGACGGAAAGGGTGTCTTTGATGGGGACGCTGATGGAAGGGGTGTCTTTGATGGGGACGCTGACGGAAGGGGTGTCTTTGATGGGGGCGCTGACGGAAGGGGTGTCTTTGATGGGGGCGCTGACGGAAGGGGTGTCTTTGATGGGGACGCTGACGGAAGGGGTGTCTTTGATGGGGACGCTGACGGAAGGGGTGTCTTTGATGGGGACGCTGACGGAAGGGGTGTCTTTGATGGGGACGCTGACGGAAGGGGTGTCTTTGATGGGGACGCTGACGGAAGGGGTGTCTTTGATGGGGACGCTGACGGAAGGGGTGTCTTTGATGGGGACGCTGACGGAAGGGGTGTCTTTGATGGGGACGCTGACGGAAGGGGTGTCTTTGATGGGGACGCTGACGGAAGGGGTGTCTTTGATGGGGGCGCTGACGGAAGGGGTGTCTTTGATGGAGGCGCTGACGGAAGGGGTGTCTTTGATGGGGGCGCTGACGGAAGGGGTGTCTTTGATGGGGGCGCTGACGGAAGGGGTGTCTTTGATGGGGACGCTGACGGAAGGGGTGTCTTTGATGGGGACGCTGACGGAAGGGGTGTCTTTGATGGGGACGCTGACGGAAGGGGTGTCTTTGATGGGGACGCTGACGGAAGGGGTGTCTTTGATGGGGACGCTGACGGAAGGGGTGTCTTTGATGGGGACGCTGACGGAAGGGGTGTCTTTGATGGGGGCGCTGACGGAAGGGGTGTCTTTGATGGGGACGCTGACGGAAGGGGTGTCTTTGATGGGGACGCTGACGGAAGGGGTGTCTTTGATGGGGACGCTGACGGAAGGGGTGTCTTTGATGGGGACGCTGACGGAAGGGGTGTCTTTGATGGGGACGCTGACGGAAGGGGTGTCTTTGATGGGGACGCTGACGGAAGGGGTGTCTTTGATGGGGACGCTGACGGAAGGGGTGTCTTTGATGGGGACGCTGACGGAAGGGGTGTCTTTGATGGGGGCGCTGACGGAAGGGGTGTCTTTGATGGGGGCGCTGACGGAAGGGGTGTCTTTGATGGGGACACAGAGCTGAGTTGCTTCTGGAACGGGGGGCTGACGAGTCACTACTAGGAGAGGGGAACAGGGGGAACCACTCCTGGACCTGGTTCAGGTTTCTCCTTTGGAAAATGTTGGTTTTCCAATCACAAAAAGATGACTCTCCCAAGTGGGAAAACAGAATTAAAAACTTGAAAAGGGTTCTACCGCTACATCGTTCCATCCAATAATTATATATATATATATATATATATATATATATTAAAATTTAATACATTTTTTATTTATTTTTTTACCAAAGAATATTCGATTAGGTGTACCTGTTTTTCTATTAAAGCGATCTAATTTAAAAAAAAATATCCTAAAACTAGTTGGAAGGTGAGGGAATATTCATGTGGCAACAATACAAGGAAGAAGCAAAGTATCACGGAGATGAACAGTCAGAACGCGGATTGTATGGTGGGCAGCCCCGCACCTCGAATCTGCTGATAATTGAAGCGGCCGGGAGTGTTCCGTCTGTCAGATTTTCCGAGCGGGGCTCATACTGAGTTTGACAAAATGTTCTTTTTCAGGGATCTGTTCTGTCTTGCTGCGTTGCATCCCACCTCTTTTGTGTAATGAAATAATTCCCTAATCTCCTCTCCTCACACACTGGTAATTAACACCGCGACATCACTTCTCTCAAGCAGAAGCTAATTATGCCTTTGTTCGCTGCTCCTGGTTTTCTGAAACATTTCGGAGGGGGGAGGGGGAGGGCTCTGTATGACATTTTGACATAAACAAGCAGTTTTTTTTTTTTTTTATTGTTTTCTAATGCGCTGAGCTGTGCGGGGATCAATGTGCTGATCGATTGTGTAGCATGGTCGTCCGCACATTGAAGAGACCTTGTCGGGGAAAAGATTTGCCGCAATAAAAGCGGGATTATACCAACCTCTCTGGTGGCCCTTGTCTCCTACCTCCCATCTGTTCCTGTGCTACAGCCTCTGTCCATCTTTTGTCATTTTACATTCCTCGGAGTGTCAGAGGCTGTTGTCCCACTACGTCTTGTGTTTCCACCTCCTGACCCCTGCGTGACCTCTGTAATGAGAACAGGGCTCCACAAATCCCAGGTGTCGGGTCAACTAGAAATTGCATCCTGGCGCCTGGGCTTTTGTCAGCCGCCCGCATCCGCCCCCAACTTGTCGACAGCGGTATAGCTGAAAGACGGCTGCAGTGTGGTCTTTCAGTTCTGGGACGGCGTCTATTGTCGTCCTCCCAGAACCCCAAAACCTCCCGGGTTTGGACACAGCTGATCTGATCGGGGTAAGGGGACAATCGCAGTAGCCCTTTACCAGTGCCGTCTCTTCAGTGCCGTCTCTTCAGTGCCGTCTCTTCAGTGCCGTCTCTTCAGTGCCGTCTCTTCAGTGGCGTCTCTTCAGTGGCGTCTCTTCAGTGGCGTCTCTTCAGTGGCGTCTCTTCAGTGGCGTCTCTTCAGTGGCGTCTCTTCAGTGGCGTCTCTTCAGTGGCGTCTCTTCAGTGGCGTCTCTTCAGTGGCGTCTCTTCAGTGGCGTCTCTTCAGTGGCGTCTCTTCAGTGGCGTCTCTTCAGTGGCGTCTCTTCAGTGGCGTCTCTTCCGTGCCGTCTCTTCCGTTCAGCCTCATCAGTGCCCATCAGTGCATTCCCTTCAGTTCAGCCTCCTCAGTGCCCATCAGTTCAGCATCTTCAGTGCAGCCTCTTCAGTGCAGCCTCATCACTGCCAATCAGTGAAGAAGAAAATTACTTAATTGCATGCATTTTATAACAGAAATGAAGAAAAAAATCGTTTTGTTTTTTCCCCAAAATGTTTGGTCTTTTTTTCATTTGTTTAGCAAAAAAAACCAAAAAAAAAAAAACCCCAGTGGTAATTAAATACCATCAAAAGAAAGCTCTATTTGTGTGGGAAAAAAAGATACAAATGTCATATGGGTACGGTGTTGTATGACTGTGCAATTGTCATTCAAAGTGTGACAGACCTGAAAGCTGAACATTTTTGGCCTGGGCAGGAAGGGGGGGTAAAAGTGCCCGGTATTGAAGGAACCTCCCTAATGGCAGTTGTCATCATTGGTTTCTGTGTATAGATGTACGATTCAGAGCCACCCTCTTCCGTTCACTACTTGGTGGGTGGCAGTGCCTAGACCAAGTTGGGTCATCCTGGGTATCGGGGTGACTGTGCGTCATGTTTGTTTTGGGGCCGCCCTAGGCAGGGAAGAAAGGATGCCGGTGTTCTATCATATAAGGTCCCCCATCCGATAGTGTCCGCTGTGTACTGCGCATGCGCAGTACACAGCAACACAGATGCCGAAAATTGGCAAGGATGAACGGTGCCTGCGCCGTGAGTCCAGGTTCTATCCCCACCATCCAAGTGGACACAGAGTAGGAATATAAATGAGCCGAGCGCAGCGAGGCCGAGCCCAAAGCGTGGCGAGGGGCCCTCTAATATTCACAACCCTATGTCCACTTGGATGGTGGGGCTACCACCTCCACTCACGGCGCAGGCGCCGTTCAGCTTCGGAGATTTTCGATCTTCGTCAGTGGGGCGGACACTATATGGCAGAACACCGGTCCTGTGGTCTGCCCCCTTTTTAACAATTAGTCAAAGTTTTTTTTAGTTCCGCTCTTTTTGCAGCCACGGGTTTATTTTTAAAGTGGTGCATGTGAGTTTGTTGTGATGGGGTACCTGATCTTCTCCCCGGCTATTATTAGTTGTATCGGTGTGTGTTCATGTGTAATCTTAGCAACCGTCAGGAAGCCTGCACTGAGAATAACACCGCGCTTGGCAGCACTGACCTGTTTAAGTCGGGTCGTCTCTGGTTTCAGTACTTTTTAAGTCAACAGAACGGAACAGCAAGTAAAGTCAGAATTCCAGAACCTGGTGGTCCTATCAAAGACTGTTAAAGTGCACCTGTCATGATACATAAGTAGGGTGTCTTTTCTGTCCCCCTGGAAGTGCTAGATGGAGGCTTATATATTATAGGTTACATACCGTATATACTCGAGTATAGGTCGATCTGAATATAAGCCGAGGCCCCTAATTTACCACAAAAAAACTGGGAAAACTTATTGACTCGTGTATAAGCCGAGGGTGAGACATGCAGCAGCTACTGTTACAGCTTAAAAGTGTGGAAAAGAGGGTCAACAATGCCCATCTGCAGCTGCATACCTCCCTGTGTCCCGTCCATCCCTGTGTCCCGTCCCTTCCTGTGTCCATCCCTGTGTCCTGTCCGTCCCTGTGTCCGTCCCTGTGTCCCGTCCCTCCCTGTGTCCGTCCCTGTGTCCCGTCCCTCCCTGTGTCCCGTCCCTCCCTGTGTCCGTCCCTGTGTCCCGTCCCTCCCTGTGTCCGTCCCTGTGTCCCGTCCCTCCCTGTGTCCGTCCCTGTGTCCCGTCCCTCCCTGTGTCCGTCCCTGTGTCCCGTCCCTCCCTGTGTCCGTCCCTGTGTCCCGTCCCTCGCTGTGTCCGTCCCTGTGTCCCGTCCCTCGCTGTGTCCGTCCCTGTGTCCCGTCCCTCCCTGTGTCCGTCCCTGTGTCCCGTCCCTCCCTGTGTCCGTCCCTGTGTCCCGTCCCTCCCTGTGTCCGTCCCTGTGTCCCGTCCGTCCCTGTGTCCCGTCCCTCCCTGTGTCCATCCCTGTGTTCCGTCCCTCCCTGTGTCCGTCCCTGTGTCCCGTCCCTCCCTGTGTCCGTCCCTGTGTCCCGTCCCTCCCTGTGTCCGTCCCTGTGTCCCGTCCCTCCCTGTGTCCGTCCCTGTGTCCCGTCCCTCCCTGTGTCCGTCCCTGTGTCCCGTCCCTCCCTGTGTCCGTCCCTGTGTCCCGTCCCTCCCTGTGTCCGTTCCTGTGTTCCGTCCCTGTGTCCCGTCCCTCCCTGTGTCCGTCCCTGTGTCCCGTCCCTCCCTGTGTCCGTCCCTGTGTCCCGTCCCTCCCTGTGTCCGTCCCTGTGTCCCGTCCGTCCCTGTGTCCCGTCCCTCCCTGTGTCCATCCCTGTGTCCCGTCCCTCCCTGTGTCCATCCCTGTGTCCCGTCCCTCCCTGTGTCCGTCCCTGTGTCCCGTCCCTCCCTGTGTCCGTCCCTGTGTCCCGTCCCTCCCTGTGTCCGTCCCTGTGTCCCGTCCCTCCCTGTGTCCGTCCCTGTGTCCCGTCCCTCCCTGTGTCCGTCCCTGTGTCCCGTCCCTCCCTGTGTCCGTCCCTGTGTCCCGTCCCTCCCTGTGTCCGTCCCTGTGTCCCGTCCCTCCCTGTGTCCGTCCCTGTGTCCCGTCCCTCCCTGTGTCCGTCCCTGTGTCCCGTCCCTCCCTGTGTCCGTCCCTGTGTCCCGTCCCTCCCTGTGTCCGTCCCTGTGTCCCGTCCCTCGCTGTGTCCGTCCCTGTGTCCGTCCCTGTGTCCCGTCCGTCCCTGTGTCCCGTCCGTCCCTGTGTCCCGTCCCTGTGTCCCGTCCGTCCCTGTGTCCATCCCTGTGTCCCGTCCCTCCCTGTGTCCATCCCTGTGTCCCGTCCCTCCCTGTGTCCATCCCTGTGTCCCGTCCCTCCCTGTGTCCATCCCTGTGTCCCGTCCCTCCCTGTGTCCATCCCTGTGTCCCGTCCCTCCCTGTGTCCATCCCTGTGTCCCGTCCCTCCCTGTGTCCATCGCAGCCTACCTGTGCCAATCTGCAGCCTCTTTGCCTTCTGCAGCCTCTGTGTGCCATGCCGCACCTCTCCTCCTCGTCTGACAGACGGCGGCCATTCCACTGTTCAAAAGCCGCGCCTCTCTGTCTGTGATAGGCGGAACACTCAATTTCCCAGCAGTCAGTGTTCCGCCTATCACGGACATCCTCTCATCCTCGTCCGTAGTATGAGAATGAGCGGATGTCCGTGATAGGCGGACCACTGACTGCTGGGAAATTGAGTGTTCTGCCTATCACAGACAGGGAGGCGCGGCTTTTGAATAGTGGAATGGCCGCCGTCTGCCTACCTGATCTGCGTGACTCGTGTATAAGCCGAGGGGGGCACTTTCAGCCTAAAAAAAGGGGCTGAAAATCTCGGCTTATACTCGAGTATATACGGTAGTTAGTAAGGTTGAATAAAGACACCAGTCTACAATTGTCCCTATCCCTGTACATTGCACACTCACATCAGCCCCTACCCTCAAGGAGCCCACAATCCAAGGTCCCCATTCATATACTAGGGCCAATTTTTGGACAGAAGACAATTACCCTACCTGCATGTCTTTGGAGCGTGGGAGGAAACTGGAGTACACAAGGAGAACATGCAAACTCCAGGCAGGTAGTGTCATGGTTGGGATTCAAACCAGCGACCCTTCTTACTGCTAGGTGAGAGTGCTAACCACTACACCAAAGGTAGTTGTATAGCACTGACAACTTACTGACAACTTACTGACAACTTACGCTGCACCTTAAACAGGTAAAATAAGTATTGAAAATAAATATATAATATTATATATATATATAATGTGTGTGTGTATATGTATATATATATATATATATATATATATATTTATTTTTTTTATAAATACATTTTTTTTTTTTTTTTAGGTAAATATACACTATATTGACAAAAGTATTGGGGCAAATGAACTTTAATGGCATCAGTCTTAGTCCGTAGGGTTCAATATTGAGTTGGTCCACCCTTTGCAGCTATAACAGCTTCAACTCTTCTGGGAAGGCCGTCCACAAGGTTTAGGAGATGTGTCTATGGGAATGTTTGACCATTCTTCCAGAAGTGCATTTGTGAGGTCAGGCACTGAGGTTGCACGAGAAGGCCTGGCTCGCAGTCTCCGCTCTAATTCATCCCAAAGATGTTATATCAGGTCTCTGTGCAGGCCAGTCAGGTTCCTCCACCCAAAACTCGCTCATCTATGTCTTTATGGGTCTTTGCTTTGTGTACTGGCCCAAATCATTTGGTGGAGGGGGGATTATGGTGTGGGGGATGTTTTTCAGGGGTTGGGCTTGGTCCCTTAGTTCCAGTGAAGGGAACTCTTAAGGTGTCGGCATACCAAGACATTTTGGACAATTTTATACTCCCAACTTTGTGGGAACAGTTTGGGGACGACCCCTTCCTGTTCCAACATGACTGCCCACCAGTGAAAAAAGCAAGGTCCATAAAGACATGGATGAGTCGGCTTGGGGTGGAGGAACTTGACTGTCCTGCAGAGTCCTGACCTCTACCCGATAGAACACCTTTGGGATGAATTAGATTTGGAATTTTGGTAATATAGTGCATTTCTACAGGTGCTATTGACATGACGTTTTCCCCACGTGTCGGTAACAACCCATGCAATCCATACATCAGTGGCGGCTGGTGCTCTTCTATGAAATGATCTTTAGTTCTTTCCATAGATTTTGGGTTCAAGTCAGGTGATTGGTTGGGCCATTCTAGCAGCTTTATTTTCTTTCTTTGAAACAAATTGAGAGTTTTGTTGGGTTTGTGTTTGGGGTCATTGTCTTTCTGAATTGTCCTCCCTCGTTTCATCTTCATCTTCCTGGTAGATGGCAGCAGATTTTTTTGTCAAGAATGTCTTGGTACATTTTTCCATTCATTCTTCCTTCAATGATAAGAAGTTTGCCAGTACCGTATGCTGAAAACCAGTCCCACCCCCACACCATGATGGTCCCACCTCCAAACCTCACTGTTGGTGTGGGGGTGTTTTTGTGGTGATGTGTCATTTGACCTCCAAATATGGAGTGTATTATGACATCCAAAGAGTTCAGTTTTGGTCTCCTCTGACCAGACTATATTCTCCCCGTATTTCACAGGCTTGTCCAAATGTTGTGCAGCAAACTTTAAATTAATTTCAACATACTTTTCCTTCAGCAATGGAGTCTTGCGTGGTGAGCGTGCATACAGGCCATGGCGGGTGAGTGAATTACTTATTGTGTACCTGCCAATTCCAGGTCTTCCTGAAGCTCTCCACAAGTGGTCCTTGGCTCTTGGACAACTCTTCTGATAATTCTTTTAACTCTTCTGTTAGACATTTTGTAAGAATCACCTGGTTGTGGCCAGTTTATGGCGAAATTATGTTTTTTCTACTTCTGGTTATGGCCCCAACAGTGCTCACTGGAACATTCAGAAGTTTAGAGATCCTCCTGTAACCAATACCATCAGTATGTTTTGCAGCAATAAGGTTGCGAAGGTCTTGAGAGAGCTCTTTGCTTTCACCCATCATGAGATGTTTCCTGTGTGACACCTTTTGTAATGAAAGGCTATCAGTTGAGACGGAACCAGATGATATTAATTTGCACTAACCAGGGGCAGGACTGCTTTCTAATTACTGATAGATTTCAGCTAGTATCTTGGCTCTCCATGATTTTCTTTTTTAAACAACATGGGACACTGGTAGACCCAAGGTCTTTAGACAGGAAGTGATCCCCTATATAACCCCTCCCATAGAGGAAGTACTTCCGTTTTTTCTTTTTTTTACCAGTGTCTACAAGGTGGATGGAACGGTTGTTTGAGTTCTCTGAAGTACAGGTCTCTAGTCCCACAAACGGTTCTTAAATGAATCGAGGGATTGACCGATCTGATCCATTTGACACAGGCTCTATATGCTTAGATAAATGGTACCCAGACCTCGCAAAGACGACTCAAGATCCTGAAAGGTTTTGCCTGTAATGCAGCCTCTGGGCACTGAACCCTGCGAAGTGGAATCCTGGACACTACAGCGCTAAGGCATTCCTGCAGGGTGCTGTACAGGTCTAAGGGAGTGGACCCTAAACATGAAAAGGGTACCCAGTCCTTGAAGGTCCTCAAGTGACAGGAACCGACCATGAAGGGTGAAGATTGGGCTCTTCATTTCTAAGCTGCCCTGCGCCTGGACGGGTAAGTGAAACCCCCTTTATTATTGTGGGGTGTCCCAGTGATTGTTACAATCAGTCAAGCTAGCTAGAGGCTGGACACCTGTGTGTGGTGACCAGATGGGGGAGTTTTTGGGCTAGCTATGGGTGTTGGTAAATTGTACCTTTTTTTGAATGTGTCTGGCTGTTTTTTTACTTGCATGATGGCACGTGATGTAGCGCCATTTCGCCTTGGTACATGTGCGTTCGCAAGAGTGCCACTGGGCTCAGCAGTTTGGCGGTCATGGTGCACGCGACTTCTCCGCACAGGTGCCGTAGCCTTTATCTGGGCGCACAAAGATTTGCGTCATGCACGAAGATTCATGTCCTATGCGAATACAGCCACAGAAAGGACCGTGGCATCTCAGGACCAGTGGTGTCTACCCTAGTAAATGCTAGAAAAGCTGTCACTAGAAAGCTCTATCATAAGGTCTGGAAGACTTTTATATTGCTTGATGTGAAGCCAAAAAATGGCATCCTCCTAAATACATGATTGGGAGAATTTCTCTCTTACAGTCAGCTGTGGAAATCAAATTAGCTTTGAGTACAATCGGAGGTCAAGTTTTGGCTCTATCAGTATTTCTCCAAAGGCCTTTAGCTTCCCATTCACTGGTGCGAACCTTTATGCAAGGGACAACTCGCTTCCCCCCCATTGGGTCACCTGTGTGTCCTTGGGACTTGAACATGGTGCTGTCTGTTACAGAAACAACCATTTGAGCCTATCAAGGCAATTCCATTAGACTTGCTGCCACTCAAGCTAGCCTTCCTGATGGCCATCACCTCAGGTAGAATGGTGTCGGAGTTGGTGGCCCTTTCATGCAGGGAACCATACTTGATCCTTCACCACAACAGGGTTGTGTTACGACCTGTTCCATTCTTTTTGCCAAAAGTGGTGTCGGCCTTTCATTTAAATCAGGATGTTATTTTGCGTTTTTTCTCTCAGCCTCGTTCGGGGGAAAAGAGAGACGACTGCATTCTTTGGAAGTTGTCCGGGCAGTCAAGGTTTATTTGTCTAGATCTGCGGAAATCTGAGGATCAGACTCCTTATTTGTTTTACCAAAAGGACCCAAAAAAAGGCACAGGCAGCTTCCAAAAGCTTCCCTTGCCAGTTGGGTCCACCAGTTGGGTCCACCAGTTGGGTCCACCAGTTGGGTCCACCAGTTGGGTCCACCAGTTGGGTCCACCAGTTGGGTCCACCAATTGGTCATTCAGGCCTATGGTCTGAAACATAAAGCTCCTCCATTTAGGGCGAGAACTCATTCTACCAGGGGTATAGGAACCTCCTGGGCTTTTCGCTATCTGTCGCTCAGATTTGTAAGGCTGCTACCCGGTCTTCAGTGAATACGTTCCCAAAATGTTATCAAGCGGATGTTCGAGCAGCTGAGGATTCGGCTTTCAGGTCTCAATGTACTGCGGCTGCCATATAAATTCTGATGGCTGTTTGGTGGGGTGTCTCCCTCTCCTCAAGGCTATTGCTCTGGGACATCCCAGCAGGTAATGAATATTAGCCTAACTCCTGTGTCCCATGATGTAGGAAAAAGAAAATAGGATTTTTTCATCATACTTACCTGTAAAATCCTTTTCTTTGAGTACATCATGGGACACAGAGGTCTCTCCCCTCTTTTTGAGGATTCGGCGCCTCCTGTGTGGGAGGGGTTATATAGGGGATCACTTCCTGTCTGAAGACCTTTGGTCTACCAGTGTCCATTCACCTGGAGATGAAGTATAACCCAGTAGGTAATGAATATTAGCCTAACTCTGTGTCCCATGATGTACTCAAAGAAAGGGACAGGTAGGCATGACCAAAAAATCTTTTTTTTTTTTTGCACCTCCCTTTCTTCATGTGTTCAATACTTTTTCCCTGCGTCATTCCATTTTATTACACAGAACTTCATTTCTGAACTTTATTTGTTTTGGTGTCTTTGTATGTATGGATTGCATGGGTTGTTACCGACATGTGGTGGAAATTCCATGTCAATAAGTACCTTTACCAATACATTTACCTAAAAAAAGGTGACGTGCAATACTTACCCGTTGTGTGTGTGTGTGTGTGTGTGTGTGTGTGTGTGTGTTTATATGTATAAATATTGTACAATCGCATCAGTCCCTGCCCTCAAGGAGCTTACAATCTAAGGTGTGTGTGTGTGTGTGTGTGTGTATATGTATATATATATATATATATATATATATATATATATATATATATATATATATATATATATATATATATATATATATATATATATATATATATATTATTTTTTTTTTTAAAGAAAGAGAGGGATATATATCCAATTAACCACCCAGCACATCCTTGGAGTGTGGGAGGAAACAGGAGTACCCGGAGGAAACCCACCCAGACACGTGGAGAACATGCAAACTCCAGGCAGGTCGTGTCGTGGTTGGGATTTAATCTGACAACACCAGTGCTGCCATGCAGAAGTGCTAACAACTTGGCCACTGTGCTGCCCTCTTATGGTTCCTTTTGCTTTCTGGATCGGTGACCCAAAACAAGTAAAGAAATGAGGGATTCCAGCACCAGTGTGCCCAATGCCGAGTCTGTCGTTTCAAAGGATTAAACGCAGACAGCTGGGCAGCTAACACTTTCCACTCACCATTATTGTAGACTTCCTGCTCGGGTCACTTGTTCTTTATTTTAAAGCTGGCACGTCATGTGTGGTCACATTTTATCTGCAGTTTGCCTTTCCTGGGTGTGATGGGCAGGGACGTGGTTAAGCTGCCAATTTAACCACTTGAAGACCAGACCTTTTTCTGACTCTTTGTTTACAAGTAAAAATCTGTACTAGAAAATTACTTAGAACCTCCAAAAAAAAAAATATATATATATATATACATATAATATATATATAAAGTGTGTGTGTATGTATGTGTGTATATATATGTGTGTGTGTATATATATATATATATATATATATATATATATATATATATATATATATATATATATATATATATATATATATATATATATAAAAATTATGTGTGTATATAATAGATATTAAAATAAAAAATATATATATTTATTTAGCAGAGACCCTAGAGAATAAAAGTGTGGGTAAACATCCCTTGTGACAGGTACTCTTTATGGAGAGATCCGGAGTTTATTAATGACCTCAGATGTCTCCATAAGGCCCCTTTCACGCTGCTCTGTAGCAAAATCGAAGTTTGGTTGCCTTCACCTATTTACAGGTTACTAGTTTAGAGTTCGAGGATGTCTTTTGCTAGAATTATTGCTCTCACTCTAATGCATGCGGCGATACCTCGTGTGATTTGAACATCTTTGACATAAGCGTACGCGACTTGTGTGATTTCGTTTTGGTGTGCGGGGACAGGGACGCTTTTTATTTATTTATTTTTTATTGTTTTTATTTAAATTTTATTTTTATATACACTTTTCGCTTTTAAATTTTAAATTTTTTTTTTTTTCCCCACTTTTATTCCTATTACAAAGAATGTAAACATCCCTTACAATAGGAATGATGTGTGACAGGTCCACTTTATGGGGAGATGTGGGGTCTATAAGACCCCCACATCTCTCCTCTCAGGCTGGAAAGATTGAGATGAAGAAAAATGAACGATCTTTCTTTCCAGCCGAGTTCTCAGCTTTGTTTGCTTCTGCCGGGCTTGACACCGTTGCGTCGCCGCCCGGGCCTTTCGAAGGTCATAGAGATGACTGGGGACCATTTGGTCACTAGAAATGTCTATGATCGGTGTCCGGCGGCGGATCCTTTCTCCGGCTCGCCCGGAGAAGAACCGGGGGGGTGGGGAGAGAGAGAGAGAACGTTCCGTCCTGCCACCTGTAATCCATGATTGTTCTTGCGGTGCACAGAATCACCGGCCATAAAAGATATCTGTATCTGCACCCATCATTCAGATGTCCCCACTCAGTCAAATGTCATAGGACGTCCCTGGGCTGGAAGTGGTTAAAGCGGAGCTCCACCCTAAATTGGAACTGCCGCTCAGCAGATTCCTCTTCCCCCCCCCCCCCTCCGGTGCCACAATTGCCACCTTTCAGAGGGGAGGGGGCTGCATAATACAGGTATATCTACACCCACTTCCGCACAGTTCCCAGAACACAACGGGGACCAGTGAAGATGGCGAGCATGCGCAGTAGAGAACCGGGCAGTGAAGCCGCAACACTTCACTTCCTGATTCCCTGACTGAGGATGGCAGCGGGGGCAGCCGAGAGACAAGCGATTGCTCGTCATCTGCTGCCGGAATCGCGGGCACCCGGGACAGCTGAGTGTCCATTTATTAAGTCAGCAGCTGCAATATTTGTAGCTGCTGGCTTTTAATACATTTTTTTTTTTTTTTTTTTTTTACGGTGAAACTCCGCTTTAACGTTAGAGCGAGAGCAATAATTCTAGCGCTAAACCTCTTCTGTAACTCTAAACTGGTAACCTGTAAACCTTTTTAAAGTGTCTGTGGAGATATTTAAGTAGCGTAGTCTGGTGCCTATTCCAGGAGCGTGCAAAATGTTTAAAGCGTGACATGTTGGGTATCTGTTTACTCGGCGTAATGTCATCCTTTTTATATTTACAATATTTTAAAAAATTTAAGCATCCCCCCCCCCCAAAAAAAAATATTGTGTATTCTTTAGGGTCTCTGCTAAAAAAAAAAAAAAAAAAGTTTGAGGGTTCTAAGGCCCCTTTCACACATGCGGATGGTATGTCCGTATTTCATCCATCCGTTTGCGGATGAAATACGGACATACATTCATCCCTATGGGATAGCGGGTGTCTGCGGATGAACATCCGCAGACACCCAGCTATTGTCCGATTCTGCAGACGGAGGAAAATCCTATTTTTCTATCCGTCTGCAGAGCGGATCGTCATCCGATCCCCATGATCCGCCCCGTGTGAAAGAGGCCTAAGTAATAGCAAAAAATACTTATTTTTACTTATAAACAAAAAGTGTCATAAAAGGCCTGGCCTTTAACCACTTCAGCCCCGGAAGGTTTTACCCCCTTCCTTGATCAGAGCACTTTTTACAATTTTTGCCACTGCGTCGCTTTAACTGGTAATTGCGCGGTCACGCAATGCTGTACCCCAACAAAATTAACGTCCTTTTTTTTTCCCACCACAAATAGAGCTTTCTTTTTGGTGGTATTTGATCACCTCTGCGTTTATTTATTTTTTATTTTTTGCGCTATAAACCAAAATATAGCGTCAATTTAGAAAAAAATAACAATGTTTTTTACTTTTTGCTATAATAAATATCCCCAGAAATGTATTTAAAAAAACTAATTTCTTCATCAGTTTAGACCGGTATGTATTCTTCTTCTACATATTTTTGGTAAATGGTGCAAAATTTCCCCTTACAGGGCGGGACTTTTATAGGCCTGAACTGTGACACATACAATCTTATAAAAAAAAGTATGAAGCATTTTTTATTTAACAATTATCAAAAAAAACAATTAAAGTTGTGTGCAAATCATCATGTATTTAACCACTTAAGGACCAGGCCTCTTTTTCAGACTTGGTGTTTTCATGTTTAAAACAGTTTTTTTTGCTAGAAAATTACTTAGAACCCCCAAACATTTTATATTGTTTTTTTTCTAACACCCTAGAGAATAAAATGGCGGTCATTGGAATACTTTTTTTCATACCGTATTTGCGCAGCGGTCTTAGAAGCGCACTTTTTTTGGAAAAAATTCACTTTTTTGAATAAAAAAATAAGACAACAGTAAAATTAGCCCAATTTTTTTTTATACTGTGAAAGATAATGGTATGCCGAGTAAATTGATACCCAACATGTCACGCTTCAAAATTGCGCCCGCTCGTGGAATGGCGTCAAACTTTTAGCCTCAAAAATCTCCATAAGCGACATTTAAAAAATTCTACAGGTTGCATTTTTTGCGTTACAGAGGAGGTCTATGGCTAGAATTATTGCTCTCGCTCTACCGATCGCGACGATACCTCACATATGTGGTTTGACCACCGTTTTCATATGCGGGCGCTACTCACGTATGCGCTCGCTTCTGTGCGCAAGCTCGTCGTAACGGGGTGTTTTTAAAAATTTTTTTTTTTTTTTTCTTATTTATTTTAATTTATTTTATTTATTTTTACACTTTTTAAAAAAAAAATATAAAATGGATCACTTTTATTCCTATTACAAGGAATGTAAACATCCCTTGTAATAGAAAAAAGCATGACAGGTCCTCTTAAATATGAGATCTGGGGGTCAAAAGGTCCTCAGATCTCATTTGGGCTAAAATGCAACAAAAAAAATCAAAAAAAAAAAAAAAAATCTGACATTTAAAAAAAAAAAAATAGCTTTAAGAGGTATGGGCGGAAGTGACGTTTTGACGTCGCTTCCGCCCTCCTATGGTATAGAGACGAGTGGGGGGCCATCTTAGCCTCACTTGTCTCTATGCCCAGCTGACTGAAGGACCCGATCGCCTCCGCTGCTACCGACGGCTCCGGTAAGCGGCGGAAGGTGCGAGAGGGCGGCGGGAGGGGGGGTGGCACCTCTCCCGCCGCCGATAGCGGTGATCTCGCGGCGAATCCGCCGCGGAAACCACCGTTATCGTACAGCCGACCGCCGGCTGAAGAGATGGATATCTCGGTTGTGGCAGCAGCTGCTGCCGTTACCGAGATATCCCTCTTCAAAAAATGGACGTACATCGTCGTGCGGCGGTCGGCAAGTGGTTAAAAATCGACTGTACAATTTGTGTGTGGCTTTCGGTACATTTTTAAATGGATGATGTTTTGCACACATTTTTAATAGTTTTTTGATAATTGTTAAATAAAAATGCTTCATATTTTTTTTTGCTATGCATACTAGCTCATTATGCCTTTGCCTTGCAGGTTGCTCCCCCCCCCCCCCCCCCCATGGGTTTACAACAACTTCAATGGCGAGATGCGCCCGGTGTTGAGTTTTTGCTTTCGGCTTCTCTTCCTCTTCTCATTAGTGACACGTCTTTCTCCGAATTGCACATTAGCATGCAGGCGGCTCGCCGGACTTCCTGGATGAGAAGCTCGCTCTCTGTCTCTCGGAAAAGCAGAAACACACAGCCGCTTTATTGCGAGGACTGAAAGACGCGAACGCCGTGTGCGGGGGTTTTTTTTTTTTTTTTTGTATGATTTCTCACACCGTCCCTCCCAGCTGGAGCCGCGCTTAACCAAGGCGAGCCCAGGAATCCATCAATAGAATATCTGTGTAAATTAGAGGAGGAATAATGCGTGCGACCGTCCAGCGGCTCCGGGAACATCGCGGAGGAGCCGGATGTCTTCTGCGAACCCTCACACACACTGTTATGAATAATACATCTTTATCTCTCTGATACCGACGGGGGAAACAAATTACAACCAGTGCCATTCGGGTTTATAATGCGAAAAATGTAGCGGTTTTCTGTTATTTTCATTTCTTTTTTACGTTTTACAAAGAATCCCGGAATTTGTAATCTTCTTCTTCTCTCCCTGAACTCGTTACAATGTAGCTGTTCAACAGCTTCCAGAAAAGTGCTACTCCTGCCACCCGCTGGCTGCTGATGGTATATATGAAATATAAATTTGAAGTGTTTTTTTATAAAGTTTTTAATTACTGACGCCTTTTAATGCCGCGTACACACAAGCAGAGTTTTCGACAGCAAAGGTCAGACGGAACCAATCCGTCGGACAATTTAGATCGTGTGTGTGGGCTCCATCGGAGCTTTGCTGTCCAAAAATCTGACGGACTTTAGAAATAGAACATGTTTCAGATTTTTTTTCGCCGGACCCAGTTCCTATCGAGAAATCCGCTCGTCTGTGTGCTAGTCCAATGGACAAAAATCGACGCTAGGGTAGCTATTGGCTATGAACCTCCTTATTCTAGTCCGGTCGTACGTCATCGCGTTCGAATCCGTCGGACTTTGGTGTGATTGTGGGTGGCCAAGTCCGTTCATTTTGGAAAGTCTGTCGGAGCTCCGCCAAAAGTCAGTCGGAAAGACCGTCAGACCTAGTCCGTCAAAGTCCGGTCGTGTGTGTACGCGACATAAGAGTTCCCTTCACAAAGAAGGAGCCAAGCCCAACCTGAAAAACAACCCCCCACCCCATAATCCCCCCACCCTCCACCAAATCATTTGAACCAGTGCACAAAGCAAGGTCCATCAAGACATGGATGAGCGAGTTTGGGGTGGAGGAACTTGACCTGACCTCAACCCAATAGAAGACCTTTGGGATGAATTGGAGCGGAGACTGCGAGCCAGGCCTTCTCATCCAACATCAGTGCCTGACCTCACTAATGCGCTTCTGGAAGAATGGCCAAACATTCCCATAGACACACTCCTAAACCTTGTGGACGGCCTTCCTAGCTGTTATAGCTGTAAAGGATGGGCCAACTCAATATTGAACCCTACGGACTAAGACTGGGATGTCATTAAAGAGGAAGTAAACCCTGATGGGTTTACTTCCTCTTTCATTCCCTGCAAAGGCAAAGCATAATGGACTACTATGCGTCGCATCGCATAGTAGCCCATTATGTGTCACTTACCTGACACAGGAGCCAGCGAAGTCACCGCTGTCCCCTGTAGTCCGCCGCATCCATCTTCTCGGTGGGGTCTCGCAGCTCCGCCGCTGTCATTCGGCGAAGCTGCGGTGACGTCACTCCCGCGCATGCGCACGGGGAGCCGCCACGCGCGGCATCTTCGTCATTGATGATGCCGCGCTCAGTGCGCCTGCGCGCCGCTGTCTACGGCACATGTCTTCGGGCAAATATCTCCTAAACCGTATAGGTTTGGGAGATATTTCTTGAACCTACAGGTGAGCCTTAATCTAGGCTTACCTGTAGGTCAAAGTGGTTTGTAAGGGTTTACAACCACTTTAAAGTTCATGTGCGTGTAAAGACGTGTGTCCCAATACTTTTGACAATATAGTGTGTGCATTCAAAATGTACATTGCATTAATAGGCGTTCCCGGGCATTGTACAGTGTAATGTAGGGATCACATTGGGGTGGGACGTAGATCTGGAATCCCATGAATGAGCCCCCCCCCCCCCCCCCCCGGCACCCCTTATACTGGACGTGTCACTTTAAGCGGGTTTATTCTGGGACGCGTTGTCACAGTGACTGAGCTCCTCTCTACTGCCGGGAGCTTCGCTGACACATGAGATCTGTCACGGGTCCAGAATGAAGCCTGCCAGCCTCCCCGGCATGCCAAATCGGGACATGTACTCACACGCAGCGGGCGCTGTACCCGTCCTTCCTGTTTTATTTTTTTTTTTTTTTTTTTTACAAAACCTACAACACCTGATAGGAGACGTTCTAATAGAGCCCCCCCCCCCCCCCGTGTAGAAGCCCCTCGTCATTTTGTCAGTGTGCAGAAGTTGTCCAAAAATAATTCCACTGCAAATAACATCCACTACTTAAAGAGCAACTGCAGTCCGCTCACATAATAAAAACATCTTTGCCATTCTGAAGCTTCCCTCCAACCACTTTGCATATTATTTTATATATACTGTGATTCTGTACTTGCCTAATATGCTGCAGAAATCTCCCTCCACCGAGTCTGGCTGGAGCTGCTGCTTGTTCACTTCCTGGAAATACAGACACACAGAGGCACACCTCCAGCTCTGCAGCTCTCATTGGCTCTCTTATGATTCATCCCCCCTCCCTTTCTGGCAGACTCTCGGGAGAGCGAGCGAGAGCTGTGCATGGTGTCATTAGCCTAGGCCAGTGATGGTGAACCTTGGCACTCCAGATGTTTTGAAACTACAGTTCTCATGATGCTCAACTACAATTCAGAGTGTATGAGCATCATGGGAAATGTCATTCCAAAACATCTGGGGTGCCGAGGTTCACCATCACTGGCCTAGGCCAATGACCAGACAAGAAACGGGAAGTGGGCTGTATAAGGTATTTACAGGCAGAAAAAAAAGTTTTACTATCCAAAGGTTCATCCCTTTAAATTTGCCACCTATCGGGTGCACGCCCGCTGCGGGAACGGGTCCCGGGAACTCGATGTTCGCTGGCGGCCCGCAATTGCGGTGGGGAGAGGTAGAATGGAGAGATCTGCCTTGTGACCAGATGGAGATCTACGGCTCCCTGTCATCAGGAGCAGTGACCGCTGTTATGTCAGTGGAAGCCCATCCCCCCCCACAGTTAGAATCACTCCCTAGGACATAACACCTTGATCGCCCCCTAGTGGTTAACCCCCTTCCCTGACCGTTTCATTTACACAGTAATCAGTGCATTTTTATAGCACTGATCGCTGTATAAATGACTGGTCCCAAAATAGTGTCAAAAGTTTCAGATGTGTCCGCTGTAATGTCGGGGTCCCAATAAAAATCGCTGCCATTACTAATAAATAATAACTAGTAATAATGATATAATTATAAAAATATAATTTAAAAAAAATGCTATAAATCTATCCCCTATTTTGTAGACGCTATGCCTTTTGCGTAAACCAATCAATATACGCTTATTGCGACTATTTTATTTTTTTATGTATTTTTTTTTTTTTTAACCAAAAATATGTAGAAGAATACATATTGGCCTAAACTGAGGAAAATGTTTTAGATATTTTTGGGGGTCATTTATTATAACAAAAAGTAAAAAAATATTGCTTTTTTTTTTTTTCAAAATTGCTTTTTTTTTTTTTGTTTTTTTTTTAGCGCAAAAAATAAAAACCGCAGACGTGATCAAATACCACCAAAAGAAATCTCTTTTTGTGGGGGGGAAAAAAAAGGACATCAATTTTGTTTGGATACAACGTTGCACAACCCCGCAATTGTTGACTAAAGCGACGCAGTGTCGAATCGCTCTGGTCAGGAAGGGGGTAAAATCTTCCGGGGCTGAAGTGGTTAATTTACATTGTCCCTTCTATTTCTGTATGTGAATGATGGAACTGTAATTATTTTGATAAGGAAAAAACGACTTAGATTTATTTATTTTTTTTTATTTATTTTTTTATCTATATCCAGCTGTCACATGACCCAGCTCTCTTCCAGCCTGTTTGCAGGGAAACCAAAGCAGGAGGAGCTTCTGCTGCAGGTCACATGTTTTAATAATAAAAAATGCCTTTGGAATACAGAGTAAAAATAAATATCCATAAACTGTTATAAATTGTCATACAAATATAAATAAATAAATAAATAAATAAAAAATATATATATATATATATATATATATATATATATATATATATATATATATATATATATATATATATATATATATATATATATATATATATATATATATATATATATATATATATATATAATTTGAAATTACATTTTTATTATGTTTTGCCAATAACATGGTGTGGGCAGATTTCTGCCAGTCACAGGCTGTGTCCCTCCCCTCCAGCCTCTGTCCTGGAATAACAGGGAGGTGAAGACTCCATTAATCTACATGTAATATTTAACCCCCCCCCCCCCATTGTATTTACCTAGTTGATGGACATGGAGGAGGAGGAGGGAGCGTGGGCTGTCATTTACCACTGTGTATACGCCCACATGTGTGACTCTATAGTAGGGATTGACCAATATAATTTTTCCGGTGCCGATACAATATCGATATTTCGGCCACCTCTCAGGCCAACGGCCAATATTGTATTCTGTACATTTAAAAAATAAAAACAAAAAAAAAAAGTTTACACTTTTTTTATTATTATTATTACTGTTATTGCTGTCACAAGAAATGTAAACATCCCATGTGACAGTAATAGGCAGTGACAGGTCCTCTTTATGGAGGGATCGGGGGGATCTATAAGACCCCAAACTCCTCCCACTACACTTGAAAGCATTCAAAACGCCAAGATCTGCGTTTTTTGGATACTTTTAATTTTTTTTAAAACTGGCGCCTTTTAAGATGGCCGTATTCTGGAAGTGATGTCATGACATCGCTTCTGGGTTACCAGATCCCAAACCCAACTGAAGCATCGGCTTTGTTTTGGGTCTTCGCCCAGCCGGCGGACATGCTGGTTGTTTGGGCCTCACGGTGGGACGGGAGAGTCTGGGCGACCGGAGGGAGGGGTGGGGGATGGGTGCCCCCCCCTCCTGCTGCTTGTAAGAAGGACCAAGTGCCCGCTGAGCCGCATCGGCTGTTATCACAATAAAGCCATCTGTCCGGTATCGGGGTGATGCTTGACCCCGGTAAAACCCCTTGAAGCAATATAGGTAAGGGGGATGGGGGGGGGGGATACCAATGGAAAGACAAATGTAGTTGGAATAAACAACACCGTAAAATCGTATTGCTCACAAGCGTTCTAATAATGGAGAATGAGAGGGCAAACATTTTTTATTTATATTATTTTTTATTTTTTTTTGCTTTTGTAAATCCTTATCCTAGACAACTACAACTCCCATTATACAATTTTTTTAAATATATCTATTTTTCCCCCCCCCTCTAATTTCAGAAGAATGATGAGAATGGGAACTGTTCCGGAGAAAGCGTTGAGTTTCCCACCACCAACCTGTATGAACTGGAGAGCCGGGTTCTCACCGACCATTGGTCCATCCCCTATAAGAGGGAGGAGTCCCTGGGCAAGTGTTTAATAGCCTCCACCTACCTGGCAAAACTCGGTAAGTTGTCAATTGTTTCATTTCCTGGCCCAAAAAAAAAAAAAGTGCAACTAAAGGCGAAACCTTATTTTTAGTTGCAGAGAGGGATTAGAACCCCTGTCGGGTTTGTATTGCTGTCTGTGCCCCCACCCCCCCCCCCCCCCCCCGTTGGGGAGATTCCCCCTTCTCTGTGTGTCCTGGTGACCATTATCACCGAGTGTGAAAGAAAATCCTAAACGGGGGGGGGGGGGGAGAACGGGAAACAAAATATAATCAGATTAAACTTCGGGGGGGGGGGGGGGGTTGTAGTCTATTTGCACAATTTTACGTGTTTTTTTACAACCTTTTTAAAGCGTTTTTGAGCTTTGCCATTTTTTATTTGCCAATAGAGAAAAATAATAATTGGTTTCATCATTTGTTGCTGGGTTTTTCAGCTCTTTCATCCACGTTTATTTATCATTTACATTTTGTTAAAGGTTATGGTTAGGGGTTAACTTATTTTATTTACTTTTTACATATTTAGTTGGGTTAGGGGCTAGGATAAGGGTTGGGGGCTCAGGATTAGGGGTTTGGGTTAGGGGTCAGTACCAGGATTGGATGCTATTATGGTTAGGGGTAATTATTAGGGTTAGAGGTTAATAAGATTAGGGGGGTTAATATTAGTGTTAAAATTAGGGGATGATGATAGGGTTAGGAGTTGTTGGGGGGGGGGGGGGGGGGGGCGTAGGGTTAGGGTTCAATATTGGAGGTTGAGATTAGGGGTTAATATTAGGGTTAGGGGTAGGATTAGGGGTTAATATTGGGGTTAGGGGTAGGATTAGGGGTTAATATTAGGGTTGGGGGTTATTATTACAGCTAGGGGTTAGGATTGAGGGTCAATGTTGGGGTTGGGATTAGCAGATTATAGGGGTTATTAGGATTAGGGGGTTAATATTAGAGTTGGAGGTTTGGAATTGCAGGGGAGCCCAACCTTTTGAAGAGCGAGGGCCACTTGAGCGACTTGGTAACCGGTCGCGGGGCCACAATAAGTGGAGCGGTCAGATGACAGGTCTGTGTCCATTCTGTATATGCAGAGCAGACACAGCTCACTCTACTCTATGGGCCCTCCAATCCACCCAGACGCAGGGGGACGGTTTCCCTTCTGTTTTTTTTTAAGCGGTTTAGATTAGGGATGCACCGAATGGGTTTTTTGGTGCCGAAACCGATACCGAAAATGAAAAATACACTAGGCCGAAAACCGAAACCGATACCGAAACAGCACCGATACCGAAAATGACTGTTTTAAAAAAATATTTTTATACAGGAGGTGGTCAGAGACTGGGGATATGGTTCAGGAGGTGGCCAGAGACTGGGGACATGGTTCAGGAGGTGGCCAGAGACTGGGGACATGGTTCAGGAGGTGGCCAGAGACTGGCGACATGGTTCAGGAGGTGGCCAGAGACTGGCGACATGGTTCAGGAGGTGGCCAGAGACTGGCGACATGGTTCAGGAGGTGGCCAGAGACTGGCGACATGGTTCAGGAGGTGGCCAGAGACTGGCGACATGGTTCAGGAGGTGGCCAGAGACTGGCGACATGGTTCAGGAGGTGGCCAGAGACTGGCGACATGGTTCAGGAGGTGGCCAGAGACTGGCGACATGGTTCAGGAGGTGGCCAGAGACTGGCGACATGGTTCAGGAGGTGGCCAGAGACTGGCGACATGGTTCAGGAGGTGGCCAGAGACTGGCGACATGGTTCAGGAGGTGGCCAGAGACTGGCGACATGGTTCAGGAGGTGGCCAGAGACTGGCGACATGGTTCAGGAGGTGGCCAGAGACTGGCGACATGGTTCAGGAGGTGGCCAGAGACTGGCGACATGGTTCAGGAGGTGGCCAGAGACTGGCGACATGGTTCAGGAGGTGGCCAGAGACTGGCGACATGGTTCAGGAGGTGGCCAGAGACTGGCGACATGGTTCAGGAGGTGGCCAGAGACTGGCGACATGGTTCAGGAGGTGGCCAGAGACTGGCGACATGGTTCAGGAGGTGGCCAGAGACTGGCGACATGGTTCAGGAGGTGGCCAGAGACTGGCGACATGGTTCAGGAGGTGGCCAGAGACTGGCGACATGATAAAAGTGATAAGTGTGGTGTCCCCTCGTGCAGCCAGTAGAGTTTGTGTCCCCTCGTGCAGCCAGTAGAGTTTGTGTCCCCTCGTGCAGCCAGTAGAGTTTGTGTCCCCTCGTGCAGCCAGTGTTTGTGTCCCCTCGTGCAGCCAGTGTTGTCCCCTGTGTAGTCAGTGATGCAGAAAGAGAGGAGAGAGACTGGATCAATAGAGCGCCGGGAACATCACAGCTTTAATTTCAATAGCTGTGTGTTCCCCCGTCGCGCGCCGCCGCATATAGCCCCTCCCCCTTGTCCGGGGAACTGTGATAGACAGATCCCCCGTCCAATCTGGACGGGTGATCTGTCTATCAGTTCCCCGAACGAGGGGGAGTGGCTGTAGGCGACGGCGCACGACGGGGGAACACACAGCTATTGAAATTAAAGCTGTGATGTTCCCGGCGCTCTATTGATCCAGACGGCGGAGGCGGCTTTCCTGCGCTATACACCTCCCGTGATGGGCGGCACCAGGGGCGGGGGCGGAGCTCCGCCCCGGCCCCGCCCCATTTTCGGCTCAATTATCGGCCGTTTTTTCCTTTCGGCAAATTGCCGAAAGGGCCATTTTCGGCCGATATGTTTCGGCGGCCGAAATTTCGGTGCATCCCTAGTTTAGATTGGATATAGGATGGTGTAAAAGGACACAAATCCATCTATATCTGCCGCTCTATAGAGGTGAATGGAGGATCCGATTGGGTCGGCCCGAAAATCGGGCAGGCAGAACCGATCGTGTGTAGGGGGCCTAAGGCTGCTTTCACACTGATGCACTGCGGGTTACCTTCACCTCAACTGACCTTTAATCTTCACTTCTTCCTCAGGATTTCTGCAGGTATCACTGGTTGCTGATGTCCCCCAGGCGGTTAGGGCTAATGGCTGCTGCTGTCCCTAGGGCAGGTATGACTGGCAGCTGCCGCTGGCTGTCCTCCAGGACTGGTACTGCTGGCGGTGTCTGCTAGCTGGTACTGCTGCGGGTCCTGCTGG
>NW_027507785.1:323058677-323071177 GCF_037356315.1 Lithobates pipiens | reverse complement strand
TATGTAGGGAGGACGGGGAGTGAGGGGTGCGCTATGTAGGGAGGGCGGGGAGTGAGGGGTGCGCTGCGTAGGGAGGGCGGGGAGTGAGGGGTGCGCTGCGTAGGGAGGGCGGGGAGTGAGGGGTGCGCTGCGTAGGGAGGGCGGCGAGTGAGGGGTGCGCTGCGTAGGGAGGGCGGCGAGTGAGGGGTGCGCTGCGTAGGGAGGGCGGCCAGTGAGGGGTGCGCTGCGTAGGGAGGGCGGCGAGTGATGTGGCCTGGCGGGCCAGATTTGGCCCGCGGGCCTTGTGTTTGCCACCTATGGTCTAGGTTGTTAGAAAAAAATATATATTTAATGTTTGGGGTTTCTAAATAATTTTCTAGCAAAAAAAAAATAAACTTGTAAACAACAAATCTCAAAAAGATTAAGAACTGCTCAGTGCTTGAAAAATTCAACAATATGGTACAACAATAAATGCATTCATGCTTAATAAATGAATGCACTTCAATATGCATATGGTATAGCTGCTTGTAAACCTGGAAGCGCTCCACAGCCCAGAATGTGATGTCTCCTGAAGCCCCGCCCAACATGTTTTGTCGTAACAAATGGACGTCTTCAGGAATAGCTTTGTTTTTGGACCATGCAAATGTTGAAACTGTTTATATTTGCCACAGTCCTCAGATTGGCACTGCCAGCCAGAAGATGACACCACTAGGCTGTGATTCCAACTATTTTGTTGCCAAAAGTTGAAAATTTTAATACTGCTTTCTATTTTAATATAATACTCTGTGAAAACAGAATGGATCCACTTCATAACGTCCCCTTTTTTCTTCTCTCAGGTCTTTCAGATTCCGATGAAAACTGTAAAAGGTTTGTGGACCGATGTATGCCAGAAGCTTTTAAAAAGGTAAATTGTCTTTGTGGTTGTTGGGGGTGACTTAGGGGTGTAATATGGGGCCGTTATGGTTGACGTGGTCGGGGACAGAGGCAGGAGGGGACACACAGTGTCATTTTGGTTATCGGAATTCAGGGAGGTTTTGTTGTCTGTCATCAGTGGGGAGATGGAGGGGTTTCTTTTGTGGTTTTGACATAAAAGCGATGTCATTTGGTGTTGGTAAGTGTGTTGTGTGTTTTTTTGTTTTTTTTTGTCTTTGTGGGTTGTCTGACATAAGAATGTGGTCTGGTGTCCTTGTTGGCTGTGGTTTGGTTTTCTTGTGGATTGTTGGATATTATCCACTTCAGCTCCGAAAGATTTTTACTCCTTTTCGTGACCAGGCCAGTTTTTTCCATTCGGCACTGCGCTATGTTAAAGAGAAAATAAACTCTACTACAAAATTTTATTTATAGGTAAGCCTATAATAAGGCTTACCTATAGGTAGTGTAAATATCTCCTAAACATGTGCCGGAGATATTTACTGCACATGTATGCCAGTGAAATCACCGGCCCATGCTCTCTGAAGGAACGGCCATCTGTGCCGTGTCTCCAGAACCCTATGCCTTGAACGGCGCCTCCCAACACACATGTGTGGTAGTGACGTTGACGCAGCTCTGGCTACTCACAGTGCCGGAGCCCGCGAACCCGGAAGAAACTCCGGGGAAGATGTCAGCCGCCTCAGCGGTGTGTAGGCGCCGCTGGAGGACTTAGTTCTAAGGTATAGTTGTGCTCATAAGTTTACATACCCTGGCAGAATTTGATTTCTTCACCATTTGTCAGAGAATATGAATAACACAAAAACATTTTTCACTCATGGTCAGTGTTTGGCTGAAGCCATTTATTATCAATCAACTGCGTTTACTATTTTTAAATCGTAATCACAACCGAAACAACCCAACTGATCCTGATCAAAAGTTTATATACCCTGGTGATTATGGCTGAGAACATGCACACAAGTTGACACAAAGAGGTTTGAATGGCTGTTGAAGGTAACCGTCCTCACCTGTGATCTGTTTGCTTGAAATTAGTGTGTGTGTATAAGGCCGGGTTCACACTGGTACGACGCAACAACCGTACCGCTTTGGATCCGACTTTGCCCTGCGACTTGAAGTCCGACATGGGTCGGACTTCAACGAACAGGGAATCCCGACTTTGATCCCCGTTAATACCAGGCACTGTTTCTGGTAGGAATCTTTACGGAGAACTCCATGCACAATGTGAAAAAAAGCCGACATGAATTTACCCCTGGGGGGGGGGGGGATACCAGGCCCTTTGGTCTGGTATGGATTTTCAGGGGAACCCCCAAGCCGGGCAGGACTTGCTCACAAGCTCCCACTGTGTACAATCACAAGGGGTGCCAGGCAGGGCGCGTGCGTGCATGTACACTAATCCCTTAAGTAGGCAGCGAGGTGCCGTCTACAGTACATTGTGAGCGCTCGCCAAGTGGTTACATATGTGATTTGACGTCCTTTTGGTTGTTAGAAGGGTGTGAAATGGTGTCAATAAGGTGGCTTGATGTCCTTGTTTTTTGCTTGAATAGAATATGGGGTTTGGTGTCTTTTTTGGGGTTCTTGACACTGTAGGGGTATGGCTTGTTTTTGCTTGACATGATGGGGGGCGCGTAGCTTGGTGTCCTTGTAGATTGTTTGACATGGTACAGTCAAACAGGGGTGTAATTTAATGACCTTGTAGGTTGACACAAGGACGTGGTTTGGTGTCAGTAAAGGCTGCAGTTTGATGTTCTTGTGTGTTGTTTGATAGAATGTTTATGGGTTGTTTGATGTGATAGTGATTGTGGTGTTGGTGTCCTATTGAGCTTCTTCACGTAACAGCAGTGTGACTTGTACTTGTTCAACATTATGGGCATGTGGTTTGGTATCCTTGCAGGTTGTTTGCTATGGTGGTGGTGGTGGGGGGGGTTGTGTCAAGGGGTGTAGCTTGATAACCTTGTAGATTTGACATAAGTGATTTATCCTTGTGGGTAATTTGATAGGGGAATGGTTTGGTATAATTAACCACTTTCAGACCGGACCAATTTGCTGGTCAAAGACCAGACCACTTTTTGCGATTCGGCACTGCCTCGCTTTAACTGACAATTGCGCGGTCGTGCGACGTGGCTCCCAAACAAAATTGACGTCCTTTTTTTCCCACAAATAGAGCTTTCTTTTGGTGGTATTTGATCACCCCTGCGGTTTTTATTTTTTGCGCTATAAACAAAAATAGAGCGACAATTTTGAAAAAAACGCATTATTTTTTACTTTTTGTTATAATAAATATCCCCCAAAAATATAAAAAAAAACATTTTTTTCCCTCAGTTTAGGCCGATACGTATTCTTCTACATATTTTTGGTAAAAAAAAAATCGCAATAAGCGATTATTGATTGGTTTGCGCAAAAGTTATAGCGTTTACAAAATAGGGATAGTTTTATAGCATTTTTATTAATAATTTTTTATTATTTTTTTTTTACTAGTAATGGCGGCGATCAGCGATTTTTATTGTGACTGCGATATTGTGGGGGACCCATCGGACATTTTTGACACATTTTTGGGACCATTGTCATTTATACAGTAATCACTGCTATACAAATGCAGTGATTCCTGTGTAAATGACACTGGCAGTGAAGGGGTTAACCAGTGGGTGGCAGTGTAGGGGTTAAGTGTTCCTAGGGGTGTGGTACTAACTGTGGGGGGGTCGGGCTTTCATTTAGTGAACACTGATCTCTGCTCCAATCACATAGAGCAGAGATCAGCGTCACTAGTTGCTAGGCAGAATGAAGAAATGCTGTTTACAACGGCATTTCTTCATTTGGCCGCTCCGTGAAACGATCGCGGGTATGCCCGCGGCGATCGAGTCCACGGGTCCCGCGACCGGACTCACGGGGGTCCCGATGGCAGGGCGGCAAACTTAAAGGGACGTACATGTACGCCCATTTGCCTGCCCGTGCCATTCTGTCGACGTACATCGTCGTGCGCTGGTCGGCAAGTGGTTAAGGGTGTGATTGGATGACCTTGTAGGTTTTTTGGAATGAAGATGTGTTTTGGTGTCCTTGTTGGTTGGTTGTTTGACGTAATAGGGGTGTGACTTGGTGTCGGTAAACTGTGTGGTTTGCTGACCTTGCTTGACATAATAAGGGTGTGGTTTGGTGTTAGGAAGCTGTGCAATATTTGTGGTACGATGTCCCTCTGGGTTGGTAGACATGGTAGGGGTGGTGGTTTGGCATCAGTGATGTTTGGTGTGGTGTCCTTGTTGTGTGACATAATAGGAGTGTTTTGGTGTCAAAGTGGTGTTGGTTGTTGTTCCGTTTGGGTTATTTGACATGGTAGGGGGGGGGGGGGGGGGGCGGTTTGGTGCCAGTGAAGCCCCATACACACTATCAGTTTTTTCTGCTGAGTTTTTCCTTCGGGTTTACCAAAACCATGTAGTAGAAGGGCCTGCCTGATTGCATACAAATTGAAACTCCTAAGGTTTGACCTCATATTATATGGTTTTGGTAAATCTGATGGAAAAACTCAGCAGAAAAACTTATAGTGTGTATGGGGCTTAAGGAGTGATGTTTGATGATCTTGTGGATTGTTTGATACAATATGGGTTATTTGGTATCCTGGTGTATTTGACAAGATGGGGATTGTGGTTTGGTGTCTTTTTGGTTGCTTGGCATAATGGTGTGGGTTTGCTGTCATAGTAGGCTGTTGGCGTGCTAGGGGCGTGGTTTACTTTTAATAATATGTTGGGACATGTGATTGTATGGTTGGCATTTTGTATCAGTAGGGGTTTAGTTTGGTGTTCTTGGTTGTTTGACATGATAGGGGTGTAGTGTTGTATATTGTTGATGGTTGTTTGACATGATAGGGTCGTGGTTTAGTGTCCTTCTTTCTTTTCTTTTTTTGGGTTGTTTCACATGACACCGATGTGGTTTGGTTTTCTTGTTGATTGTTTGACATAAGGACGTAGTTTGGTGGTGTTGATTGTTTGGTATGATAGGGGTGTGGTTTTGTGTCAGTAAGGGGTGTGGTTTTGTGTCCTTGTGGGTTGTTTGACACGATAAGGGGAGTGTTTGGTGGTGGTGTGGTTGTGATCACGCCTTGAATATGGAATGCAAGTGGTAGTAGCCAAATTCTTTTAGAGGAATATAACAAAAAAAAATTAATTTTATTAGAACATTCATTAAAAGCCTAAACGCAAAACAGGATATTGAGTTAAGGGTTTAAATGATTTCGATCCAATACCTTCCACATGTAAACTCAACGCATTTTAATTAGGGCTGCAACTAACATTTATTTTCATAATTGATTAGCTCGCTGATTTATTGTTTCAGTTAATCGAATAATAACCTTTAAAGTGCGGTGTATAAAATAAACTCATAAAATAAAGGGTATACAGCAATTGTCAAAGAGCCCTCAATGGTCATCCGTCATCCAAATAGAAGGTCGCAACAATCAAAAGATCTTCAGCCTCCGTATTTCAAACAAAAAGGGCTGGGAACGTGTCCATGTCCTATTGTCAATCTGTTCCATGTATCTGGAGTATGGACAGCCAAATATACTAGCAAAGTTCAGATGGATTGTGAATCATTTCCTGAATATCCTTTCCTTTACGCCTAGAAGTCCAGACATCCGTAAAACTAAGGATGAGGACACCCTCACCACCCACTTTATTAGGTCCAACTTGCTAGTACCGGGTTGGACCCCCCTTTTGCCTTCATTCTTGGTGGCATGGATTCAACAAGATGTTGGAAACATTCCTCAGATGATAACATTACGCAGTTGCTGTAGATTTGTTGGCTGCACATCCATGATGCCAATCTCCTTTTCCATCACATCTCAAAGGTTCTCTATTGGATGAGATGTGGTGAGTGTGGAGCTCTATTGGATGAGATGTGGTGAGTGTGGAGCTCTATTGGATGAGATGTGGTGAGTGTGGAGCTCTATTGGATGAGATGTGGTGAGTGTGGAGCTCTATTGGATGAGATGTGGTGAGTGTGGAGCTCTATTGGATGAGATGTGGTGAGTGTGGAGCTCTATTGGATGAGATGTGGTGAGTGTGGAGCTCTATTGGATGAGATGTGGTGAGTGTGGAGCTCTATTGGATGAGATGTGGTGAGTGTGGAGCTCTATTGGATGAGATGTGGTGAGTGTGGAGCTCTATTGGATGAGATGTGGTGAGTGTGGAGCTCTATTGGATGAGATGTGGTGAGTGTGGAGCTCTATATTGGATGAGATGTGGTGAGTGTGGAGCTCTATATTGGATGAGATGTGGTGAGTGTGGAGCTCTATTGGATGAGATGTGGTGAGTGTGGAGCTCTATTGGATGAGATGTGGTGAGTGTGGAGCTCTATTGGATGAGATGTGGTGAGTGTGGAGCTCTATTGGATGAGATGTGGTGAGTGTGGAGCTCTATTGGATGAGATGTGGTGAGTGTGGAGCTCTATTGGATGAGATGTGGTGAGTGTGGAGCTCTATTGGATGAGATGTGGTGAGTGTGGAGCTCTATTGGATGAGATGTGGTGAGTGTGGAGCTCTATTGGATGAGATGTGGTGAGTGTGGAGCTCTATTGGATGAGATGTGGTGAGTGTGGAGCTCTATTGGATGAGATGTGGTGAGTGTGGAGCTCTATTGGATGAGATCTGGAGAGTGTGGAGCTCTATTGGATGAGATGTGGTGAGTGTGGAGGCCATTGGAGGACAGGGACCTCATAGTCCAGTGGTGAGATGATTGGAGCTTTGTGACATGGTGCATTATCCTGCTGGAAGGAGCCATCAGAAGATGGGGGACACTGTAATCATAAAGGGATGGACATGGTCAGCAACAATACTCAGGTAGGCCATGGTGTTTGAACCATGCTCAATTGGTACTAAGGGGCCCAAAGTTTGCCAAGAAAATATCCCCCCCACACCATTACACCCCCACCACCAGCCTGACCCGGTGATACAAGGCGGATCCATGCTTTCATGTTGTTTACACCAAATTCTGCCCCACCATCTGAATGTTGCAGTGGAAATCCAGACTCCTCAGACCAGGCAACGTTTTTCCAATCTTCGTTTGTCCAATTTTGGTGATCCTGTGCCCATTGTAGCCTCAGTTTCCTGTTCTTAACTGACAGGAGTGGCACCCGGTGTGGTCTTCTGTAGCCCATCTGCTTCAAGGTTGGATGTGTTTAGAGATGGTATTCTGCATACCTTGGGTGTAACGAGTGGTTATTTGAGCTACTGTTGCCTTTCTATCATCTGGAACCAGTCTGTCCATTCTCCTCTGACAATAAGCCATTTTCCTTCACACAACTGCGGCTCACTGGATATTTTCTCTTTTTCGTACCATTCTCTAAAACCCGAGAGATGGTTGTGTGTGAAAATCCCAGAAATACTCAGACCAGCCCGTCTGCCACCAACAACCATGCCACGTTCAAAATCACTTAAATCCCCTTTCTTCCCCATTCTGATGTTCGGTTTGAACTTCAGCAAGTAGTCTTCACCACGTCTAGATCCCTAAATGCATTGAGTTCCTGCCATGTGATTGGCTGATTAGCAGTTTGTGTTACGAAGCAATTGAACATGTGTACCTAATAAAGCAGCCGGTGAGTGTATGGCACACAGTATATTGGATAATCCGCGTCTATACAAGACACACATATAATGCTCAATTGTATCTGTACAGTAAGATAATATAGAACGGTACCCAGTATTTATCTTGCCGCCTGACTTTTTCAATAGTCTACTGTTGGTAGCGTGTCTTTATTATTACAGTCACCTGGTCTGAGTAATTTACCCAGAATCAGAACTAATAGTTTTCATTCACTTAGTAACTTTTGTAACTTGTAATTAGGAAGGATATGAGAAGAGCAGATTATTATCTGTGTGAGAATAGCACGTGTTGGCAGATGTACAGCATACATGATATAGACTTGGATCTGTGACTTGTTCGCTGGGACACATACAGAATGGAATCCTTTGAATGTTACCTTATTAAAGACGACATGTACGATGGAATTTTTGCAACAAACATGGCAAGCAGAGGGCAAAGTACTAGTCATTAGTATTGCCAGTGGTCTCTCTGCTGCTAATCTTTTACCTTATACTAACTTACCATGCCACGTCTCTCTGTGGAGGTGGCCATTTTCGTAGGGGAGCAGGGCTTTGCTTCCTCGTGTCAGGTCTGCCCCTCTGACTGGTGACCTGATAACTGGTGGGGTATCGATAGAAGCGGATGAAGCACAGCTCCAGAGAAGGAATGGAGCAGGGAGATACTTCCACTTCAAGTCCTCAGGTGTAGCTTTCTCTCCAGAAAGGAGAACAGTGAGCAGTACAGTGGTGCAATCATCAAATCTGGAGATGACCTTAGGTGACACTGCAGATGCATGCTATGAGAATACAGAAGAGGGGTACCAAGGCACACTCGCATACCAGGAAGTGCTGCAACTTTTTATTTTATTTTATTTTTTTTATTTTTTTTAAGAGGGATTCAACACCAAAAGGTAGACATGTTTTTAGGTGTTCCTTATACCATAGAAAATCTTCACTTTTTGCGTTCAGGCCCTCCTTTTAAATGCTTTCTGGTCACAGATACATGTGTGGCTTGTAAAGAGGTTGGAATTGAATGCCCCTCGATGCATCTATGGGGTGAGTGTGTGGCACATGACATAGCACTGAGCTATCAAAGACAGCTCTGTCCGTACTGTGATAAAAGAATAGCGGTGCGCTGTACAGATGTCTAGGCTACCAAGCGGGAGGCCATCGGTAATCAATAACATTAGTTGCACTAGTAACGCGAGTGACGTAGCTCAATAAATATCAGAAGAAATTAAAAGGCATAATAAACCTGGCATAACATACAATCAAGTGCAAAATTAAATAGATTGAGGATATGCATATATTCCGAAAAGCTAATAAGAATCAAAATGGTAAAAGGAGGGCTCTGAGTGATGATGCACCTACGTGCTAAAGTGAGTATAATGTGATATTCATCTCATAATGTGACACATAAAACACAGATAAATAAAACTTAAAAACAGCAATATATATAAATAAATATATATATAAAATAAATAAGTGTATAAATAAAGGTAGAAAGTCTCAAATGTCCATATATAAAAAGTGCAGAGTGTAGCGATTATATCCAAAATCGCATAAAGTGCCACTGCTTGTAAACGAAATTCGATGCAGCAGTGCTACTGGTGGTGGATAAACGGAATTCAATACAATAGTGCTGATGGTGGTGGGTATCCCCTGAGGTCCTGTGTGGTCTTTTTATGGGTGTCCCCTTACCTTACTGCTGTAAGGTAACAGCATATAAGTGGTGTATCTTTAGGGTCCTCTGGTGCTCTGTCTGTACTGACTCTTGATCATGTGACCACTGTGGCAGCCCATCAGTCACATGATTGAGCTGTAAACCCCCCCCCCCAGGTATGTAGACCTTGCTAAAGGAATGCTAGGCTGTGCAGGAAAGGCTTTTGAAGGTCATACAGGTGTCGGGCACCAAGGGTCACTAGTGAGCGCGTCACTGGGTCACTGGCACACAGATTTTTCACCCTGTCTAGGTCTTAATGCAAGCAGTTTTTTATTTTTTATTTTTCTGAGCAGAAAAGGCAACAACTAAAGGTTATTACTGTACTAATGCACAACTGACAAGATGACAAGCCATCACTGTAGGTTGCAGTGTGGCAATGGGTGGGAATTACTAAAACTGGAGAGTCCAAAATCTGGAAACCAATCAGCTTCCAGGTTTTAAAGACGGGTTCTCACTGATGCGACATACACTCCGACTTTGTGAGCACTTGTCACATGACGTGTATAAATCAATGATTCCCTATGAGAGCCATCTTATCTGGTCGGTCCGACTTGGAAAAAGGTTCCTGCACTAATATGGTCCGATTTTGTTTGATCCTACTTCAGCCCATTGAATATCATTGAATTCGGATCATCATCTTAACTGATCCGACTTTGATATGTGACTTGTGCTCTAAGGATCTTGAAGGGAAACCCCATAGCAAGATAAATGTTCTAGCGTTCCCCCTCAAAGACCACACCAGACCCTTCGGTCTGTTATGGATTTTAAGGGGGGAATCCTCATGCCAAAAAATCTGGGGGGGGTCTCCCCAAAATCATACCAGACCTTTATCCAAGCCGGCAGGGTCAGAAAAGGGGGTGGGGACAAGGGCCTCTTCCTGACAACCCTGGGTGGTGGTTGTGGGGATCTGTGGGCACGGGGCTTATCGGAATCTGGAAGCCTCCTTTAACAAGGGGCCCCCAGAATCTCCCCCCCCCCAACCTATGTGAATGAGTATGGGGTACCCCTACCCATTCACCAAAAAAAAAAAAGTGTCAAAAATAAAAAACGATCTGGTAAAAAACCTGTGTAATTTCGTAAAGCAACTCTCGACACTGTTTCCCATTGTAATGCTAGGTCCGCCATGTGCTATTACTTGTATAGCCATGGGGTGTGGCCACCCAGTGACATCCGTAGGCCCCACCTTCTTGCGAACCTCACCACCCGTGGCATGATGGGTGGTGACGTCACAAGGGGTTGGGACCTCTGGATGACTTCACCGGATGGCCACGGCCCATGGCTATATAAGTAATGGCACACGGCGGATCTAGCATTACAGCTGGAGCGAGCGTAGGGAGAAGATCGGAGGGAAAGAACCAGCAGCGGAAGAAGACATCAGCAGAGGGAGAAGAACTGGAAGAAGTCATCCACGGAGGGAGAAAAATGGAGGATGAAGATGTCACAGTAGGGAGAAGAGATGCCGGAGCTGCTTTAATAAATTACTGTCTCAAAGACCTGTGTACTGTTTTTTTATTTTTGAGCCTTTTTTTTTTTCAGGTGAATGGGTAGGGGTACAATGTACACCCTACTCATTCACCTAGGGTGGGGGGGGGGGCAGGGTCTGGGGGCACCTTGTCAAAGGGGGCTTCCAGATTCCGATAAGCCCCGCCCGCAGACCCCAACAACCACCGCCAGGTTGTCGAAGAAGCCCTTATCACCAACAGCCCCCCCCACCCCCACCCCAAAGCACCCCACCCTCTCATGTTGAAGCATGTGGCATAGTTGGTCTATATCCATGGAGGTGGGCTCGCTCATCCCACCCCCCCCTTTTTCTTTTTTTTCTTTTTTTTTGAGTTTCCCCCTCAAACCAGAATCAAAGGGCCTGGTATTGTTGGGATCAAATCATATATATATATATAGGTATGTATGTATGGGGGTTCCAAGTAATTTTCTAGCAAAAAAACAAACAGATTTTAACTTGTAAACAATAAGTTTGAAAAATAGGCTCGGTCCTTAAGTGGTTAAATAAGACAAATGTAATCTTAGATAATACATGATTTTTTTTTTTTTTTTTGCTCTGCGCTCGGACTGATGTCACTTTGTTTCTCTTCCAGTTGCTGACCTCCACCGCTGTCCACAAATGGGGCACGGAGATCCACGAGGGCATCTACAACATGCTGATGTTGCTGATTGAGCTGGTGGCAGAAAGAATCAAGCAGGAGCCGATTCCCTCCGGTCTGATGGGTGTGCTGACGATGGTAATGTGTGCGCACTTTCTGGTTCCGGCTTTTCTATTGCTCCCATTAACCGTTCTGGCAATTTACCCGCTTAGTCATTTATTAAGAGCTCCGGGCAATTCACAGAGGCGACGGAGTGCTCTATTCCCCTCATAATGCATTAACGTGATCAATAAGACTCCTCGCTTGTGTTCTGCGGAGAGGAGTATGGAATTCTATGAGAACTGTATGTAGTTAACACGCCACATGGACCGGGGGGGGGGGGGGGGTGCAACACCATTTTTCCATGACCCACCTTTATGCAAATGCCCCACCATCTTTTTAATGTAAGCCCATCGCAAACATGGGCAGTTCAAACCAGTTTTCACACGTTCTTCCGTGACATGTACGCAACGTTTTTGGGCTTTGGCTTTTTTTTTTAGTTAGCCAATAGAGAAAACTATTTGTTGCATCATTTGCTAGGTATTTCAGCTTTTTCATTTAGCGTTTATTTCTTCTTTTATTATTGTTATTACTTTATTAATCAATCAATAATTAACCCTTAACTTTACCCCTTAATACATTTTGTGTTAGGGTATTTAATTTTTTTATTATTAATAATGTATTTTTTTTAACGAGTTTGGCTGTTTATTATTAATAATACTAATAATAAAAGAAAATGCATTTAATATTTTTTTTTTTAAGGTTATTTAACCACTTAAGCCCCGGCCCATTTTGCTGACCAAAGACCAGACCACTTTTTGCGATTCGGCACCTTATCCCCTGGATCCAGCGCTGTCTCCCCGCAGTGCGAGTGGCTCGCCCTCCGCTCGATCTATCACGGAGCCGATCTCCGTTCCCTGCGAGTGTTGCGACGTGCGGGGACGGGAGAACGGCGCCAAATTCAAATGTGTGAAACGCACACATTACATACAGTATAATGTAATCTTACAGATCACATTGCTGTATGTAATTATTTCACATCCCCTTTGTCCCTAGTGGTCTGCCCAGTGTCCTGCATGTAGTTTTTATATTATAAAAATGGTTCTTTCTGCCTGGAAACTGAGAAGAATGTCCATAGCAACCAAAACTGTCCCTTTACATCAAAAGAGGT
>NW_027507785.1:322902451-323058477 GCF_037356315.1 Lithobates pipiens | reverse complement strand
TTTTTATCATTTTGCTCGCACAAATAGAGCTTTATTTTGGTGGTATTTATTCACAACTCCGTTTTTTTTTTTTTTTTTTTTTTTGCGATATAAGCACAAAAAAAGCGGAAATTTGGAAAAAAAAACATTTTCTTTTTTCTATTTTAAAAGAAATCCAATAAAATCAAATTTTGTCATAAATTTAAGCCAAAATGTATTCTGCTACATGTTTTTGGTAAAAAAAAAATTCCGTTAAGTGTATAATAATTGGTTTGTGTGATCATGAACATATGTACGCAAATGATCATGTACATATGTGTGCAGGTGATCACGTACATATGTGTGCAGATAATCATTGGGACATGTGATTTTAGTGGGACATATGTTTTTTTATTTGGGGACATGTGTGTTTACACTGTAGGTTTATACTAGCCTGGTGATCAGTTAGTAAAAAGCTGTAAAAACAGCTCATACTCACTGATCACCAGCCGGCTGCAGCGATCTGCTCTCCTCTCCTCAGCGATGACTTCTATGTGAGGAGAGGAGAGCCGATTGCCTAGCAACCGGCTGTTTGTTTACATCACATGACGGCCATGATTGGACACGGCCGTCATGTGATCAGGAGGGCCAATCACAGAGCCCTCCTGCCGATCCGAGATGTGCCGTGTGCCCGGGTGACACGAGCACACCAGGATCGTGCCGCTGCGCGGGTACGCGCGCGCGATCCCCCTCCTTCTGAAGGACGTTCCTGAACGTCCTATCAGAAGTAGACGGCTCCCACCCGGCCGTATATATACATTGGCCGGGTGGGAAGTGGGGATATATATATATATATATATATATATTTATATATTCTGTTTTATTACTTTATTTTTGTACTTGCGGCTTGATTGTGTCATCCTGTCTTTTTTTCAGGTAGACCCAATCGGACCCTCCATTCTCCTCCTACGGAGTGAAGGGTGTGAACGGACTTGTATTGGTTTACACCCACTTACATCCAATCTGCTAAAAGCAGATGAGGACCCATTGCCCTTCCATCTATCAGTTGGTATGGCAGTCAGGTGTAAACGGACAGGTGGTCCGCCCATAGAGGGGAATGGGCTGTGTCTGATCTGCATAAGCGAAGCAGGCGCTGTCCAGTCAGCCGCCTGCTTAGCCTGGGATCGGCAGATCCCCCCCTTCCCCCGAGTAAGCGGACTGCTGGTGGAGTCTTCCCCGTTTGAAAGGGGCCTTATAATTTAAAGCCCAACTCCCCTGAAAATGTAACTTAACCACTTCAACCCTGGAAGGATTTACCCACTTACTGACCAGGCCATTTTTATTTTTTTTTGCCGATACGGCGTTGCGTCGAACTGACAATTGCGCGGTCGTGTGCCGTTGTACCCAAACAAATTTTAAGTCTTTTATTTTCCCACAAATAGAGCTTTCTTTTGGTGGTATTTGATCACCTCTGCGGTTTTTTTTTTTTGCGCTATAAACAAAAAGAGCGGCAATTTTGAAAAAAAAAAAAAACGCAATATTTTTTTACTTTTTGCTGTAATAAATATCCCCCCAAAAAATATATTTAAAAAAACTATTTTTTTTTCCTCAGTTTAGGCCAATATGTATTCTTCTACATATTTTTGGTTAAATCGCAATAAGCGTATATTGTTTTGCGCAAAAGTTATAGCTTCTACAAAATAGGGGATAGATTTATAGCTGATTTTCTTTCGGTATAGGCTGATATGAATTTTTCTACATCTTTTTGGTAAAAAAAAAAAACGCAATAAGCGTATATTGGTTGGTTTGCGCAAAAGTTATAGCGTCTACAAAATAGAGGATAGAATTCTGGTATTTTTATTATATATTGGTCATATGTAATGATCTAATTTTCTGAGATACTGAATTTTGGGTTTTCACTAAACCATAATCATCAAAATTCAAAGAAAGAAATGCCTGAAATATATCGCTCTGTGTGTAATGAAACTATATATAAGTTTCACTTTTTGAATTAATTAATGAAATAAACTTTTGATGATCTTCTAATTGTTGAGATGCACCTGTATAGGAAAATATTCCAGGATGAATTCCTGATGTTATAACACATCATTTTTTATTTTCTCAGGCAGTGTCGGCTCTGGTTCAGCCCCTCGGAGTGTGTGCAGAATACCTCAATTCCTCTACTGTACAGGTAACAAATCTAGGATGACATTTTCTTTTGAGATTTACTTTTTAAAACATTTTTTTTTTTTGTTTAAAGTAAAAATAAAAAATAGTTAAAAATTCTTAAAAAAAAAAAGAAAAAAAAATAATTGGAAAAAATATTTTTTTTACTCACCTCTAAATGCCTGTTGCTAGGGGGTCCCTTGTAGTCTGCCTTCAATGCCCGGGCTGGTGACATCACTTCCCCTCGCGCCGCACAGTCATCTGGGACCTGTCACGTGTCCCAGATGACTGTGCGTTGTATCACCGCTGGTGCATGCGCAGTGGGTGCCCGGCTGTAAGAATGACGGCGCCGCGTGGAGCGGGAACGGGGGGGGGGAGGGCCTTCGTTCCCTCACATCGCTGGACCCTGGGACAGGTAAGTGTCCGATTATTAAGTCAGCAGCTGCAGTATTTGTAGCTGCTGACTTGTAATTTTTTTTTTTATTTTATTTTTTAGGGGGGCACCCCACTTAAAATTATTTTTTTAGACCCTCTGTGTATTGGTTTTCTGCTTATCAGGAATTATAAGTACCCTTGCTGGTCAAATGTACCCGTTTACCTCAAATGCAGCCATGGTACTTCTACTCCCTGATAATTAGATGAACCACTGCATGGAGGGTGGACAGTTTTTTTTCTCATATGTCAAATAGTTGAGGTTTTAGGCCTCATGCACACTGGATGTTCAGCCCCAGTGCATGAGACTTTGGCATTTTAGCTGCAGCTGAAGGGTATAGGTACCATCCAGCCCCCCCTGCCAGCAGCATGTCAAATCCTATGTATCTGACCGCTGCTGCGGCTGGACAGGGCTGGGTGGTGCATCAAGTGGTATGCATCATTCCAGGTATTTGTCCCTGGGTACATGCTGCCCTAATCTCAATTACCACTGAGTGCAGCACCCAGCCCCATCCTGCTGCAGCAGCTGTCAGACACTTAAAATTTTACAGGCTGCCAGCAGCAGGGCTTAATGGTGCACCTGTATTTGTTTTTAAGAAAAAAGGGACGGTGCACTGATCAGGTGCATTACCAAAAATTATTATAATTTAGGTAAAAAACAGAAATGATTATACTCGCTTAAAAACGTGGTATACAAGGATATCATTGAAAACGGCAATAGCGAACGGTTTCTCTTAAGTCTGTAGTTGGAACCGGAGATGCCGGAAGACCAGACGGTATTGCGGGGTGGCTAACGTGTTTCGATGGAGAACCTCTTTCTTGTATCATGTCTGCAATATCATGTCTGCTTATAGTATTAGCAAAATTTTAATTCGGTGCACCTCTAGCAGACATGATGCATGAGATAAGACTGCAGACATGATACAAGAGATCAATGCTGCCTCCTCACCAGGGCCTGTCAGAGGCTGCCGCCTCCTCACCAGGGCCTGTCAGAGGCTGCCGCCTCCTCACCAGGGCCTTTCAGAGGCTGCCGCCTCCTCACCAGGGCCTGGATCAGAGTGGCAATCTCCCACTGCGTCACGGAGCTTGATTTGAATTTCCCAGGCCGGGTGGCCACAGTAACAATGTCCAGCCTCCTGTGACACGTCACACTGATTCAGTGTCCCGGCATTGGATCAGTGTGCCATCTATCATAAGAGGCGGGACATTGTTACTGCTGCCGTCTGGACAATTCAGCTCTGTGACACAGAGGGAGAGCGCCGCTCTGTGTGACAAGGAGGGAGGGGAGGACTAATGACACCCCCTGTAGCCCCACCCCCTTAACGGTGCCATTATTGGCACCTTTTCTTCTTTCGGCCGCATGTTGAAAACAGTTTTCGGCCGATATTTCAGTGCACCTCTACTCCTGGGGGATCAGTGTGTGTGTGTGATGTATAAAATAATATTGATATATATTTGTATTCAGAATACTTTTCTTTATTTTTTGTTAAATAATAATTTCTGATTTTGAAATCTTGCTTCTTTCTGCCATCAGCCAATGCTGGATCATGTTATTCATAAGATGATAAAGTACGTACAGAATGTGGAAGAGAAGGATCTGAAGGACAAGGTATGCTTCCCATAGTCTTCATAGACTCTCCATTTCTTGAGTTCAAAACCGTGTCTGCTTCCACAGTGCTCCGGGTTTCCCTGGCCTAATAGTGACTACACATGCTTCAATAAATGGTCAGATTCACTTCCAATCCATATTTTTTAGTCAACCCATTTGATCAATATGCCACACACTTGGAAGTGGATTTCAATCACTAGATCAGATACAGTCATAAACTAATATCGTCAGTTTATGATCGCATCTCTGCTTCCACCATGCAACCTCAGAATCTGATCAATCCAATGAAATCTCAGTTTTGCCGATCGATGCAAAATGATCAGTAAAATTCCCCTCTGCCAAATCGGCTAAGTATGATTGAATATGATCGATCAAAATTGATTCTAAATCGATGAAAGGGAAAATGATGGCTGTTTGATCGATTGTGGATTTGATTGCAGCACAGTAGCGAAGTGGAAAGCACTTCCACCGAGCAGCACTGGGGTCATGGTCGACTCCCAACCAAGGCACGACCTGCCTGGAGTTTGCGTGTTCTCATTGTGTCTGGGTGGGTTTCCTCCAGGTACTCCGGTTCCCTCCCACACTCCAGAGACATGCTGGGAGGTTAATTGGCTTCTATCTAAAATGGCCCTCGTATATGAATGTGGGTTGTCAGATCAAATCCAAACCATACTACCTGCCTGGAGTTTGCATGTTCTCCCCGTGTCTGGGTGGGTTTCCTCCATGTACTCTGGTTCCCTCCCACACTCCAAAGATGTGCTGGGTGGTTAATTGGAGATATATATATATATATATATATATATATATATATATATATATATATATATATATATATATATATATATATATATATATATATATATATATATATATAATTTAATAATATAATATATTTTTTTTTAATGTGAGTTGGGGACCTTAGATCGTAAGCTCCCTGAGAGCAGGACTGATGTGAATGTATAATATATGTAAAGCGCTTTTGTAAATTGATGGCGCTGTAATAAATACGTTTAAGACCACCTTAAAGTGGAGTTCCACCCAAAAATGGAACTTCTGCTTTAAGTGCAGGTGACCCCCCCTGACATGCCTCATTTGGCATATCATCATTTTGGGGGAAGAGTGGGTACCCTGTTTTTAAAGGCACTTCCTCCCACTTCCTCCCTGGCGATGGAAGGAAGATCCCCCTCTTCCTCCCTGCAATCTTCCGGGACACGTGTCAGGTCCCAGAAGATTGCCTGGTCAATCGCATCGCTGCATGCACTGTGCGTGCCCAGCTGTGAAGCCACAGCCGGACGGTCTCAGTGCCGGCGCCGCGGAGAGGAGCAGGGCTTCATATGCCCGCATCACTGGACTGTGGGACCGGTAAGTGTCCGATTATTAAAAGTCAGCAGCTACACTTTTTGTAGCTGCTGACTTTTATATGGGTGGAACTCCGCTTTAAGGCCAACACTTTATGTTGCCTACTATGCCACCTACTGATGAAATTCAGTATTGTGTGTGATAGAGCTGCAAGATTCTGGATATAATCTTTCTTTCTTTCTTTTTTTTTTCCTTCCTCCTTCCCCCTTCCTCCTTCCTTCCTCCTTCCTTCCTTCCTTCCTTCCTTCCTTCCTTCCTTCCTTCCTTCCTTCCTTTCCTCCTTCCTTCCTTCCTTCCCTCCCTTCTTCCCTTCCTTCCTTCCCTCCCTCCCTCCTTCCTTTCCTTCCCTCCCTCCTTCCTTTCCTTCCCTCCCTCCCTCCTTCCTTTCCTTCCCTCCCTCCCTCTCTCCTTCCTTTCCTTCCCTCCCTCCCTCCCTCCTCCCTCCCTCCTTCCCTCCCTCCCTCCCTCCTTCCCTCCCTCCCTTCCCTCCCTCCCTTCCCTCCCTCCCTTCCCTTCCCTCCCTCCCTTCCCTCCCTCCCTCCCTTCCCTCCTTCCTTCCCTCCCTTCCCTCCTTCCCTCCTTCCTTCCTTCCTTCCTTCCTTCCTTCCCTCCCTTCTTCCCTTCCTTCCCTCCTTCCTTCCTTCCCTCCCTCCCTCCTTCCTTTCCTTCCCTCCCTCCTTCCTTTCCTTCCCTCCCTCCCTCCTTCCTTTCCTTCCCTCCCTCCCTCTCTCCTTCCTTTCCTTCCCTCCCTCCCTCCTTCCCTCCCTCCCTCCCTTCCTTCCCTCCCTCCCTCCCTTCCTTCCCTCCCTCCCTTCCCTCCTTCCTTCCCTCCCTTCCCTCCTTCCTTCCCTCCCTTCCCTCCTTCCTTCCCTCCCTTCCCTCCTTCCTTCCCTCCCTTCCCTCCTTCCTTCCCTCCCTTCCCTCCTTCCTTCCCTTCCTTCCTTCCTTCCTTCCCTCCCTCCCTTCCCTTCCTTCCTTCCCTTCCTTCCTTTCGTAGAATAAAGATCATAACTCTCTCACGATTCTAAAGAATGTTTGTTTTTATTTTAAAGATTTACAACCCCTGAACATTAGGTTGTCAAACACGATGGCAGTAAAATAAGACATAATACTCTTTGCTTTAATCACATTTAAAGATTTTTTTATGAAAAATAAAGCAATGTGTAAAAGAAATAAGAAAATGCCCAATAAGTTTTATATTGGGGTCTTTTTAGTACTCGCCAATACCAATTATCGTTACCCTAGTATAACTTTTTTGTTTACACTTCAGCTGTCACCAATGGTAGAAAGCGTTGAGAAGTTATTTTTACAAATGAAATAAATTTATTTTCAACGTAAAACGTGTAAAAATATTAAGCAAACAAAAAAAAGTTTTAATTATTAATAGTTTATAAAATAGAAATAAAAAATCTGCAGGAAAAAAATGAAATGGAGAAGGAGAATAAGGTGTTAATAAGGCTAATTAGAGTAAATTAAAGGATATCTAAATGATCATTTAAAAAAAAAAAAAAATGTCATACTTGCCTCCTTTTTGCAGTTGGTTTTGCACAGAGTGGCCCCCGATCCTCCTCTTTTGGGGTCCCTCAGCGGCGCTTCTGGCTCCTCCTCTTCTCGAATGCCCCATTGAAAGACCGCTCTCCCTCGTGGCCACTTGTGCGGGCGTGATTCCGTGTCCTGCGTCTATTGACACAGACCGCAGGACTCGACCTCGCACCCCCGGCTCTGGCATCATTGGATTTGATTGATAGCAGCGCAGCCATTGGCTCCTGCTGCTATCAATCTATCCAATCAGGACCAGAGACTCTGGCTGGAGCTGGTGTGCTCGTCCCCGTCGATGGAAAGACTGGGTTCAGGTTAGTAAAGGGGGGGGGCTCGAGGGGATGGCTGCATCACAGGAGGCATCGAATGCATTAAGGTGAAAAACCTTGAGGGTTTACAACCCCTTTTAAGGGTAAATAAGGGGTTAAACAGGAACAATTGTATAAAAAGCGCAAAAAAAATGCTTTAAACTGACTTCATTTGCAGACCAAAGTTCATCACTATGATGTGTAAATGAATAAACCAAAGGACTGATAAGAAGATACAATGTTTCTTTTTAGCTGTGAGCCTGGGAACATCTCTGCACTTTTCACATGAATCCTGAAAATGCAGGATTAACCCCTTCAGCCCCGGAAGATTTGGCTGCTCAATGACCAGAGCATTTTTTTTTTTGCGTTTTGCACTGCGTCACTTTAACTGACAATTTCGCGGTCGTGCGACGCTGTACCCAAACAAAATTAACGTTCTCTTTTTTTTTCCCCACACAAATGGAGCTTTCTTTTGGTGGTATTTGATCACCTCTGTGGTTTTTATTTTTTTGCACTATAAACAAAAAAAAGCGTCAATTTTGGGGGAAAAAAACACTATTTTCTACTTTTTGCTATAATAAATATCCCCAATTTTTTATTTTTTTTAAAAAAAAGCTAATTTTTTTCTCGGTTCAGGCCGATAAGTATTCTACATATTTTTGGTAATAAAAATTGCAATAAGCTTATATATTGATTGTTTTGCGCAAAAGTTATAATGTCTACAAATAGGGGTTAGATTCATAGCATTTATATTTATTTTTTTACTAGTAATGGCGGCGATCTGCGATTTTTATTTTATTTTTTTATCATGACTGCGGCATTATGGCGGACACATCGGACACATTTGACATATTTTTGGGACGATTGACAATTATACAGCGATCAGTGCTATAAAAATGCACTGATTACTGTATAAATGTCACTGGCGTGGAAGGGGTTAACACTAGGGGGTGATCAAGGGGGTTAAGTGTGTTCCCTGACTGTGTGTTCTAACTGTAGTTGGAGGGGATGACAGATCGTGGTTCCTAGCTATTAGGAACTCACGATCTGCATCTCCTCTCAGAACAGAGCGGGGATGTATGTGTTTCCACACACACATCCTTGTTCTGCCTCTCGTGCCCGCGATCGCTCGTGGCCACGAGTGTCGGCACCCTCGCAGTGCAGCGTGCACGCGTTTGCTATCCCGCTTAAAGGAGCTAACGTACAGCTACGACGGCTCGTGGGAATGTGCCGACCTGCCGCAGTATAATGGCAGCTGGTCGGCAAGCGGTTAAGATCACGTGGTGGGTCGATCTTTTAACGATTAATTATGCAGCTCTAGTGTGGGTTCATATAAAGGGTTTGATGAATCTCAGTTGGGTCTTGAGTAAAGCTGGGTCTCAGTCCAACAAACCCTGTAAATAGGGAAGGAGGTAAGGTCCGAGAGGGCCTGCATGAGTTGAGCGTTGAGTTTGTGGAGTCGGTGGAGGACCCCAACTTAGAGTATCTCCTGGTAGGACATCTCCTGGTAGGACATCTCCTGGTAGGACATCTCCTGGTAGGACATCTCCTGGTAGGACATCTCCTGGTCTGTTCTTTAGCTTCTCCTGCATTCCAAATAAATGAAATAAGGAGCTGGCGCTCTTTGGTCAGCAACTTTTCTGTAAGACCAACGTTCTTCCTCCAATCAAGCCTTCATAAATCCTGACCCGTTCTTCTTTCCTCCCGCAGAGGTTAGTGAGTATCCCCGAGCTCCTGTCTGCCATTAAGCTGCTGTGCATGCGTTTCCAGCCGGACCTGGTGAATGTGGTGGACGATCTTCGGCTGGACATCTTGCTACGAATGCTGAAATCTCCTCACTTTAGCGCAAAAATGAATTCTCTCAAAGAGGTAAGCGAGACTGACCGCTGCAGTCCCTCTCCCTGCACCGTGCACCTTACTTGAAGCTCTGTTTTCCCTCCCCTCCCCCAAGGTAACCAAATTAATAGAAGACAGCACTTTATCGAAATCTGTGAAGAACGCAATAGATACCGACCGGCTCCTGGATTGGCTGGTGGAAAACTCTGTCCTATCGATAGCACTGGAAGGTTCGTGTTTCACTCAACTAATTTTGTTATTTAAAACTAGTCAGTGGCGAAATTACCAGGGTCACAAATGTGGCGTTTGCGACTGGGCCCTGGCGTTTCACTCACCAACGTGGGGGGGCTGATGGCATGGAGGAGGCCCGATGGCATGGAGCAGGGCGGGGCCCGCTGCAGAACATGAAAAAGGATATCGCTAGGGTCGGTTCACGCTGCTGCGACCCCCAAAGTAATGGGAATTGCGACTTTTTTTTGTGATTTAACATTGCGATCTTTGGCACTCAGATCACACCATAGTCATAGAAAAGCAGAAACTTTTTTTTTTTTTTTTTTAAACTTTAGTCGGCACCCATTGAAATGAATGTGTTTTGACTTGTTATGCAGCAGTGATATATGGCCCCCGAACTGATGGAGAGGGCCCCCGGTGGGGGGGGGGGGGGGGGGGTCGCGCTTCCTGTTATTTTTGCACCAAGGCCCTATAGGCCTTTTACTCCCAGTTTAACTGTCCCCGGCCTGTCCCTTTTGATCGCAGTCTAAAGCCTCTTACACGCGATCGGATTGTTGGCCAACAGAGCGTCAGATTTTTGTCCGAATGGGCGTGTGCCGTGAACTTGTCTTGCATACAAACGGTACACAATTGTCGGCCAACAGACGCGAACGTAGTGGCGTACTACGAGGAATTTCAGCTCTTGAATGCCACCCTTTGGGCACATTCTGCTAATGTCGTGTTTGAGCATTGATTCTGAGCATGCGTGTTTGTACTTTGGACTTTTGTCTGTCTGACGGACTTTTGTCTGTCTGACGGACTTTTGTCTGTCTGACGGACTTTTGTCTGTCTGACGGACTTTTGTCTGTCTGACGGACTTTTGTCTGTCTGACGGACTTTTGTCTGTCTGACGGACTTGTGTATAGGCAATATGAAAATCTGATAACAGACTGGCCCGCTGAAAATCTCCTAGCCTGCCAACAGGCTGGACAACAATTGTCTGGAGCGTACTAACTGTTGGATTTTAGGCACACAATCCCCTGCCGAAAATCCGATCGTGTGTACGAGGCTTAACTGTCCTTTTTCTGTCTCTTTTATTCCCAGTCGAACTGTCCTTGGTCCACCCCTTTCATTCCCAGTCTTGCTGTCCCTGGCCGGTCCCAGTCTTGCTGTCCCTGGCCGGTCCCTTTCAGTCCCAGTCTTGCTGTCCCTAGCCGGTCCCTTTCAGTCCCAGTCTTGCTGTCCCTGGCCGGTCCCTTTCATTCCCAGTCTTGCTGTCCCTGGCGGGTCCCTTTCATTCCCAGTCTTGCTGTCCCTGGCCGGTCCCTTTTCATTCCCAGTCTTGCTGTCCCTGGCCGGTCCCTTTTCATTCCCAGTCTTGCTGTCCCTGGCCGGTCCCTTTTCATTCCCGGTCTGTTCCTCCCTGGCCGGTCCCTTTTCATTCCCGGTCTGTTCCTCCCTGGCCGGTCCCTTTTCATTCCCGGTCTGTTCCTCCCTGGCCGGTCCCTTTTCATTCCCGGTCTGTCCCTCCCTGGCCGGTCCCTTTTCATTCCCGGTCTGTCCCTCCCTGGCCGGTCCCTTTTCATTCCCGGTCTGTCCCTCCCTGGCCGGTCCCTTTTCATTCCCGGTCTGTCCCTCCCTGGCCGGTCCCTTTTCATTCCCGGTCTGTCCCTCCCTGGCCGGTCCCTTTTCATTCCCGGTCTGTCCCTCCCTGGCCGGTCCCTTTTCATTCCCGGTCTGTCCCTCCCTGGCCGGTCCCTTTTCATTCCCGGTCTGTCCCTCCCTGGCCGGTCCCTTTTCATTCCCGGTCTGTCCCTGGTAGGGATGAGCTTTGGCGTGTTTGCACAGTCCACGTGCAGAGCCCGCCAGGAAGTCGGCGCTGCGCTAATCACAGGCTGTGAGACATTGCCCGATCTCTGCAGCTGCGCATTGGAGCAATGTCTCACTGCCTGTGATTAGCGCAGCCCTGACTTCGTGGCGGCCTCTGCAGGAGTGTGCGAAGACGCCTGAGCTCATCCTTAGTCCCTGGCCGGTCCCTTTCATTCCCGGTCTGTCCCTGGCCGGTCCCTTTCATTCCCGGTCTGTCCCTGGCCGGTCCCTGTCTCTGGGGTGTCTGTTTAAAAGAAATAATAAAAAAATTATATATATAATTTTTCTTTTTTTTAAAACTGAGATACTAGAGAATAAAACCGGCGGTCGTTGCAATATTTTATGTCACGCTGTATTTGCGCAGCGATCTTTCATACGCAATTCTTTTGAAAAGATGCACTTTCCTGAATTAAAAAAAAAAAATGATGACTAGGGGGTTCTAAGTAGTTTTCCAGCAAAAAATAATAATTTAAACAAACGTCAGAAAAAGTCCTGGTCCTTAACTGGTTAAATGCCATTTTGACGAAGGGGGATGGAGGACCCCGGGAGGGCAAAATATAAGCAACTTAAACTTTAATTGTACATGCGGGTATTCGTGTTTCCCATTACGTGGCGTGATTTATGTGAGGGTGAGGTTCGTGCTTTTGGTTAATTGTGGTCTCCAGCAGCAGCTGATGGGTTTCTCTGGGATTAAATTAAATTAAAAAAAAAAAAATTATTTTGGATTTGTGTTTTTAGTTTGCAGTGAAGTCTCTGCACTCCGGGGGGGGGGACTGTATGAGCTGATGTGTGATTTTTCCTTTTTCAGGAAACATTGACCAGGCACAGTACTGTGACCGGATAAAGGGAATCATTGAACTGCTTGGAAGTAAATTGTCCTTGGACGAACTTTCCAAAATCTGGAAGATACAGGTGAGAGATGTGCTCAAGTACCAATCGCATTTTCCCCTAAAGAAGCAAAACTTAAATGCCCCAACACTTTGCAAGACTCTTGGAAATCCTAGTCCCTGGGATGGGTAAATGACATATTCACCACTTGTCATATATTATGTACCCTAATTATTATGAATCCCCCCCCCCCCCCCAAAAGAAAAAAAGCATCACCTGGCTATCTTTTCTTTATAATAAAATACTTTACAGTGCCTTGAAAAAGTATTCATACCCCTTGAAATTTTCCACATTTTGTCATGTTACAACCAAAAACGTAAATGTATTTTATTGGGATTTTATGTGATAGACCAACACAAAGTGGCTCATAATTGTGAAGTGGAAGGAAAATGATGAATAGTTTTCAACATTTTGTACAAATATGTGAAAAGTGTGGGAGGGGGCATTTGTATAGCGCCCCCCGGAGTCAATACTTCGTAGAACCCCCTTTCGCTGCAAGTCTTTTTGGGGATGTCTCTACCAGCTTTACACATCTAGAGAGGGACATTTCTGCCCATTCTTCTTTGCCAAATATCTCAAGCTCTGTCAGATTGGATGGAGAGCGTCTGTGAACAGCAATTTTCAAGTCTTGCCACAGATTCTCAAGTGGATTTAGGTCTGGACTCTGTGACTGGGCCATTCTAACACATGAATAGGCTTTGATCTTAGGCTTCATGTACACGGGACGGTTTATATAGAGAGAGAGAGGTAGAGATATATATCTCTATCTCCCTCTCTCATAATATATCTATATATATAGATAGATAGAGAGAGAGAGATATAGATAGATAGAGAGAGAGATATATAGATAGAGAGAGATATAGATAGAGAGAGATATAGATAGAGAGAGATATAGATAGAGAGAGATATAGACAGATAGAGAGAGATATAGACAGATAGAGAGAGATATAGAGAGAGATATATAGAGAGAGATAGAGAGAGAGAGAGATAGAGAGAGAGAGAGAGATATAGAGAGAGAGAGATATATAGAGAGAGAGATATAGAGAGAGAGAGATATAGAGAGAGAGAGATATAGAGAGAGAGAGAGATATAGAGAGAGAGAGAGATATAGAGAGAGAGAGATATAGAGAGAGAGATATATAGATATCTCTAATATATCATTTTTTTCTCTTCAAAACTACCATGCTTAGCCTCGTTTAGAAGCATCCATCATTTGAAATGCTTCTAAATGAACCCATTTATTTATTTTTTTTGCGTCCAAAAAAGTGTCTAAACTCAGCTGCCTAGAAACGACTATAAACGATCCCGTGTACATGTACTAATAAGATAACATAGAGGAGAGTTTAGGAGCCGTTGAAAAATGTGCCCAACTGGCTCTGAATGCCAGTTTAGTAGCAGCCGTGTACATGAGGCCTAAACCATTCCATTGTATCTCTGGCTGTATGTTTTGGGTCGTCCTGCTGTAAGGTGAACATCTGCCCCGGTCACAAGTCTCTCTAAAACAAGGGGGTCTGAATACAAATACACGCCACACTTTTCACATATTTATTTGTAAAAAAAAAAAAAATTTACATTTTCCTTCAACTTCACATTAATGTGCCACTTTGTGTCGGACTATCAAATAAAATCCCAATAAAATACTTTTATGTTTTTTGGATTATAACATGACAAAATGTGGAAAATTTCAAGGGGTATGAATTTTTTTTCAAGGCACTGTGAAGTATATTATTATAATGAAAAGTTAGCCAGGTGATGCTTTTTTCTTTGGGGGGGAGGGGGATTCATAATAATTAGGGGACATAATACATCATCAATTTCAAGGGGTATGAATACTTTTTTCAAGGCACTGTACATTATATATTTTGCATTGAATTGCACTGTTATATATTGCACTGATATTATTCATGTAGCTACACAAGCCATCCCCGGGTTATAAACAAGATCGAGTCTGTAGGTTTGTTCTTAAAGAGGGATTCCACCTAAAAAAAAAAAATATTAAAAGCCAGCAGCTACAAATACTACAGCTGCTGACTTTTAATAAATGGACACTCACCTGTCCCGGGGTCCAGCGAGGCCGATCGATCGCTCGGCTCTCGGCTGCTGCCGTCACCATTCTAGGTGAGGGAATCAGGAAGTGAAGCGAATCGGCTTCACTTCCCGGTTCCCTACTGCGCATGCGCGAGTCGCGCAGCGCAATAGGAAATCTCCGCGCTGTCACTGTGACCCGTGTGTGTCCCAGCAGACAGCGCGGCAGGACAGGAAATGGTGTAGACTCCCACGGGAGTCTATGCCCGGAAGTGGGTGTAAAAACCTGTCTTTGACAGGTATCTCCACCCCCCCTCCCCCCTGTAAGGTGCCAATTGTGACACCGGAGGGGGGGAGGGTTCCGATCAGCGGAAGTTCCACTTTAGGGTGGAACCCCGCTTTAAGTTGAATCTGTTTATAAGTCGTAAGTGTAGCTCCAGCCAAAAAAATGTTCAGAAGATTTCGCCTCACTTTCTGTCCCAATGACAATTTGGATTTTGAAAATTTTGGGTTGTTGTGAAATATAATAACTCTTACAGGAGAGAATTTCCCTTCCTAGGGGTAGATCTCATCTCACTTCATGTTGTCTTCCTCCGTTTCTAAGTAGAATCGTTTGTAAGTCAGATGTTTGTAACTCATGATCCGCCTGTACTGTACAGAGTTCTATTGGAAGTTTATTTCCATTTTTATTTTATTTTTATTTTTTTTTGGTAAAAAATGGTGTGGTTGACATAGAAACGTTGCTTTGAGAAGGAGGCTTGGTAAACAGTACAGGAAGTGCTCAATGTAAGGGCGGAAATGCACTCCACTGTGGACTCAGAAACCAATACTTAAAGAGGAAGTAAACCCTGATGAGTTTACTTCCTCTTTGATTCCCCGCAAAGGTAAAGCATAATGGACGACTATGCATCGCATCACATCGTAGTCCATTTTGTGTCACTTACCTGACAACAGGAGCCAGCGAAGTCATCGCTGTCTTCTGTAGTCCGGAGCATCCATCTTTCTCGGTGGGTCTCGCCGCTCCGCCGCTGTCATTCGACGAAGCCGCGATGACGTCAGTCCCGTGCATGCACACGGGAGCCGCCACTCGCGGCATATCGCCGTTGACAGTGGCGCGCTCAGTGCGCCTGCCCGCCACTGTCTACGGCGCATGCGCCGTAGACAGCGGCGCCTGTATTTTGGCAAATATCTCCTAAACCTTGTAGGTTTAGGAGATATTTCTTGGACCTACAAGTAAGCCTTAATCTAGGCTTACCTGTAGGTCCAAGTGCTTTGTAAGGGTTTACAACCACTTTAAGATGGCGCTGCCTAACCCCTGGAAACACATTTTTTTTAAAGTTTCTTTAAACAGTAAGTAATATGCGATTTGGGCCGGATTACAGTGGCTATAGTCTGATAATTACTTATTATAATGGACTAAATGACAAGAAGCATCAGAGTGGGAGAGTTTACTTCCTCTTTAAATAACACGCAATGTTCCCTCTTTGTGTATGTATGAACATTCAATAAAATATAATAAATAACGCAATGTTTATAGTGAAACTCCTGCTGTGCATATGTAGTTTACTGATGTGTTCGGATTTCTTATATATGATGTCTTCTCTCCCCAGTCCGGCCAATCATCCACTGTGATAGAAAACATTCATACTATAATCGCAGCTGCAGCTGTGAAGTTCAACCCAGATCAGCTCAACCACCTCTTTGTGCTAATTCAAAAGGTAACTACTTATCCGATCCGTGACTGCTGCTCCTATCTGCCCATCCCGTCACTGGCTTCCCCTCCCCCACCGTGTAAAATTCTAAATGCTAACCATAACATACAAAGCCATCCACAACATCGCCCCCATCTACATCGCCAACCTCATCTGCAGATATCACCCAAATCGTCCCCTCCGCTCCTCCCAAGACCTCCTGCTCTCTAGCTCCTTTGTTACCTCCTCCCATGCTCGCCTTCAGGACTTCTCCAGAGCCTCTCCCATCCTCTGGAACTCCCTGCCCCAGTCTGTCCAATCAGCCCCTACCCTTCCCACCTTTAGGAGATCCTGAAAACTCATTTATTGAGGGAAGCCTATCCCACACCCCCTCCCTTTAGAATGTAAGCTCTACGATCCGGGCCCTCCTGTACCTTTTGTGTTGAACTGTACTGTAATTGTGTTGTCCCCCCATCCCCCCCCCATATACATTGTAAAGCGCTGCGTAAACTGTTGGCGCTATATAAATCGTGTATAATATTAACTTTGTGTTGGGGTGTTGGCTGCATGTGTTATTACTGAAGATCAGCTGAGGCCTGTTCTAGACACATTTGTCATGTTTGGGGGTTCCATATAATTTTCTAGCAAAAAAAAAAAAAAAATTAATTTTACATGTAGGAGAGAAACGTCAGAATTGGCCTGGATGGGAAGTGGTTAATATCATCGTTAGGGCTGGTTTACACCCCAAAAACGCATTCTGGATCCATTCCAGAGGCATTTTTGCATGTGCTTTTTTAATGCTTTTTTAGGCACAAAAAAAACAGGGCAGTCTGCCAAGAATCAAAACATTCTTTATCAGTTGAAATTAAGTTTAAATATTGTAAAAATTTGTCAATGAAACAGACTTTGTGTGTAAGTGAAAAAAGTTTAACCACTTAAACACTAAACCTTTTTCTGACATTTGTTGGTTTCAAATTTAAATCTTTTTTTTTTTTTTGGGTAGAAAAATTACTTGGAACCCCCAAACATTATATATATATTTTTTTGTAGACACCCTAGAGAATAAAATGGTGGTTGTTGCAATATTTTATGTCACACTGTATTTGCGCAGCGGTCTTTCAAATGCAATTTGTTTTGAAAACATTGCTCTAATGAATAAAAAAAAAAAAAAACAGTAAAGTTAGCCCATTTTGTTTTGTTTTTTTGTATAATGGAAAAGCTTTTACGTCTCGAGAAAGAGAGAATCGTGATCTTTTTATTCTAAGTAAAAAAAATTGTGATTCTCATTTTGGTCAGAATCGTGCAGCTCTACTGCTGAATGACCAGGCCTTTTGTTGCGATTAGGCACGGCGTCGTTTTAACTGACAATTGCGCGGTCGTGTGACGTTGTACCCAAACAAAATTGACATCCTTTTTTTCCCACTAATATAACTTTCTTTTGGTTTTTATTTTTTGCGCTATAAACAAAAAAAAGTGTAAATTAAAAAAAAACAAAAAAAAAAACACAATTTTGTACTTTTTGCTATAATAAATATCCCCATTTTTTTTTTCGGTATAGACCGATATGTATTCTTCCAACTATTTTTGGTAAAAAAGAAAAACGCAATGAGCGTATATTGATTGGTTTGCGCAAAAGTTATAGCGTCTACAAAATTGGGGATAGATTTATAGCATTTTTATTATTAATATTATTATTATTAAAATTAGATATATAGATAGATATATAGATAGATATAGATATATATATATATATATATATATATAGATAGATAGATAGATAGATAGATAGATAGATAGATAGATAGATAGATAGATAGATAGATAGAGATATATATATATATATAGATTTTTTTTATATAGATAAAATTTTATAATTTTTTTTTCGTTTTTTTTAACTAGTAATGGCGGCGATCTGCGTTTTTATTTTTTATATTTATTTATTTATTTTTTTGAGACACGGACACTTTTGACACATTTTTGGGACCATTGGCATTTATACAGCGATCGGTGCTATAAAAATGCACTTATTACTGTAATGTCACTGGCAGGGAAGGGGTTAACACTAGGGGAGAATCAAGGGGTTAATTGTGTTCCCTGTGTGTTTTTCTAACTGTAGGGGGAGGGGACTGACTAGAGGCGATGACGTCTCGCGGTTCCTAGCTATTAGGAACTCGCGATCTGTCACTCTTCGCAGAACAAGTATTTGTTTACACACGCGTCCGTGTTCTGCCTCTCCTACCCGTGATCGCTCGTGGCCGGCAGTCATCGTGACCGTCTGCCACGAGCATCAGCACCCCTGCAGTGCAGCGTGCACGCTCCTCCGTCTACCTGCTATCCCGATCCCACGAGCCGGCGTATAGCTATGGCGATTCGTGGGATCGTGCCGACCTCCCGCTGTATGACGGCGGCTGGTCGGCAAGTGGTTAAGTTCCTGTTATTTGCAGACTGACCCCTTTATTGTATTTTTTTTTTTTTTTTCCGCAGAGCTGGGAAACGGAATCCGATCGGGTTCGTCAGAAACTGTTGAGCCTTATAGGGCGCATCGGACGAGAGGCACGCAACGAGGCGACAACAGGAAAGGTGAGGCCTGGAGTGCCAGCCTGGGGCCCCTCCCCCCCCCCACGGCCTTTTATAACCCGCAGTAATTACATCTCTTACTCTGCAGGTGTTGGAGGTCCTCTGGGATCTCGCTCACTTACCAACTCTGCCATCTAACTTAATCCAACAAGCCTTAGAGGAGCACCTGACAATCCTGAGTGATGCCTATGCAGTAAAAGAGACTGTCAAGAGGAGCTACATCATAAAATGCATCGAGGACATCAAAAAGGTAAACTTTACTGTAAACTTTTATAATCTGTGTCACTTATTGTCCTTTACCATGCTCTCCACAACTGGTTGTTCCTGGTAGCATCTTGTTGCATTTGCCGCAGACCTCAAACAACAATATGCAGCCTGTTCATTTTATGTTTATTGCTGTCAGACAGCATCAGCAAAAATGTATGCTGTTGTAGGAAAGTGAAACGCATTCATTAATTTTTTTTTTTTCTGGGATATGCTGTGAACACCCTATTTTGTCTGATAAAGTAAAAAAATCTGAACACAGCATGCCAACTTTTATTTTATTTTATTGATTTTAAAAACCTCAAACTGAAATCCAGGCAAGTTAAAGAGGAACTGCAGTCCGCTCATATAGTTTGTAATAAAAACATCTTTGCCATTCTGAAGCTTCCCTCCAACCACTTTGCATATTATTTTATATACACTGTGATTCTGTACTTGTCAAATATGCTGCCGAAATCTCCCTCCACAGAGTCTGGCTGTGGCCATTTTAACTGTGGACAGCTGAAGCTGCTGCCTTTTCACTCCCTGGATTTACACAGACACACCTCCAGCTCTGCAGCTCTCATTGGCCCTCTTATGACTCACCCCCCCCCCCCCCCCCCCTCCTCCCTTCCTGGCAAACTCTCATGAGAGTGAGAGAGAGAGTTGTGCATGATGTCATAAGCCTAGACTAATGACCAGACAAGAAACAGGAAGTGGGCTGTATAAGGGATTTACTGGCAGAAAAAAAGGTTGTATTATCCAAGGTAAAACAACAAGAAGGGCAGAAGATTTAATAGATGGAACGATTAAAAAATGACTGAAGGTCCGCTTTACAGGGGTTGTGAAGGTACGTGTTTTTTCACCTTGATACATCCTATGCTTTAAGGTGAAAAAAAAACACCTGGCAGTCACCAATTTCCCCCCGTTTTACTTACCTGAGCCCCCAATTTCCGTCGGCGCATCCCCGTCATCCCTCTTTCAATGGGGTTCTCGGCTCTTGATTGGGTACATGTATAGCAGCGCAGCCATTGGCTCTTGCTGCTGTCAATCAAATCCAATAACACAAGCACCGGGGTGGTGGGACCGTCTTAGTAGCATCATGGGCCCCTGGGCGAAGTAACGCTTTGGGGCCCCTACAATGGAGACAGTGCAGGTAAACGGACATCAAGTAGTTTGGAAGCAGACAAGCGGAGCTTCCCCTTTTGGGTGGAGCTCCACATTAATTACATGAACAATCATTCTGTACAGCAAAGAAATAATGGGAGAATACTACATACATAAAGTAACAAAGCTGTCCTGTGCATAGAATATATCTGCTGGAATGATGCTCAGGACAGTTGTAACAAGTTTAGACCGCCAATAAAAGTCATGAGGCACCATCCAGCCTGACAGGACCTCAGATACCCCGAGCATTGTAACCTCTCTACATCGTGTATACATCCAGAACTCCTAACTCCACACTCACACACGCATACACGCGCACACATACGCACATACACGCGCACACACATACGCACATACACACGCGCACACACACAGTGTCATGGTTTGTCGCCATTCCACATGCGTGCACGGTTTTAACCACTTAAGCCCCGGACCATTTTGCTGGCCAAAGACCAGAGCACTTTTTGCGATTCGGCACTGCGTCGCTTTAACTGAGAATTGCGCGGTCGTGCGACGTGGCACCCAAACAAAATTGATGTCCGTTTTTTTTCCCCACAAATTGAGCTTTCTTTTGGTGGTATTTGATCACCTGTGCGGTTTATATTTTTGGGCTATAAGCGAAAAAAGAGTGATAATTTTGAAGAAAAAAAAACACTTTATTTTTTACATTTTGCTATAATAAATATCCCCCAAAATATATTAAAAAAAATAAAAAAATTTCCCTCAGTTTAGGCCGATATGTATTCTTCTACATATTTTTGGTAAAAAAAAAATCGCAATAAGTGTTTGGTTTGCACAAAAGCTATGACATTTTTATTAATTTTTTTTATTTTATTTTTTTATTTTTTTTTACTAGTAATGGCGACGATCAGTGATTTTTATCATGACTGTGACATAATGGCGGCCACATCGGACATTTTTGACACATTTTTGGGACCATTGTCATTAATGCAGCAATCAGTGCTATACAAATGCACTGATTCCTGTGTAAACGACACTGGCAGTGAAGGGGTTAACCACGAGGTGGCAGTGTAGGGGTTAAGTATGTCCTGGGGAGTGATTCTAACTGTGGGGGGCGTGGCTATGTGTGACACGTCACTGATATCTGCTCCCAATCACAGGGAGCAGAGATCAGTGACACTGTCACTAGGCAGAACGGGGAAATGCTTGTTTACTTTATCATCTCCTCGTTCTGCCTCTCCGTGAGGCGATCGCAGGTATCCCCACGGACATTGAGTGTATATATATATATATGTGTGTGTGTGTGTGTGTGTGTGTGTGCGCACACACACACACACACACACACACACACACACACATATATATATATATATATATATACACACATATATATATATATAATTAGAGGTTGACCGATATATCGGCCGATATTTGCCGTTTTTTAATTAATCGGCATTGGCCGATTGAGCTGATAAAAAGGCCGATTTAGAACAGCGGGACTTGGAAATGACTTCTGTAATAGAAGTCAGTGTAAGTTGCCTGAGTCGTCATAGAAACTTCCTTCCTCCTCTCTGGGCAGGCTGCCAAGAAAAGAACAAAATGATACAATGTTTACACTTCTGAATGAATGAACTCATCTCAGTGTGTAGAAGTTCTCAGTTTAACCATTTAAAGCGGGAGTCCGCCGGGACTCCGCGTTTTTTTTTTTTTTTTTTAAAGCCAGCAGCTACAAATACTGCAGCTACTGACTTTTAAAATAGTGACACTTACCTGTCCAGCGCGCCCGCGATGTCGGCACCCGAAGCAGATCTCTAGATCGTCTCTCGGGTCCTGCCGCCGCCATCTTGGGTATGGGAATCAGGAAATGGAGCCTTTCGGCTTCATTTCCCGGTTCCCTACTGCGCATGCGCGAGTCGCGCTGCGCAATAAGGACGGTCCCCGCTGCCTCTGGGATCTGTGTGTTTCCCAGCAGGCAGTGGGGCACTTGCGGAAAGGGGCGGGCACTTGCGGAAAGGGGCGTAATCGACGCCCCTTTCCACAGAGAGCTATCCCGGAAGTGGGTGCAGAATACCTGTACTGTACAAGTATCTGCACCCCCCTCCCCCCTGAAAGGTGCCAATTGTGGCGCCGGAGGGGGGGAGGGTTCCGATGAGCGGAAGGTCCACTTTAGGGTGGACCTCCGCTTTAAAGACTAAATCTTTTCTGACACTTCTTGCTTACAAGTAAAAGTCCTGTATTTTCTGCCAGAAAATCACTTAAAGTATATATATTTTTTTAGCAGAGATCCTAGGGAATAAAATAGCGGTTGTTGCAACATTTTATGTCACACGGCATTTGCGCAGAGGTCTTTCAAATGCATTTTTTTGGGGGGAAAAAAAAAAAATACACTAAACGATTTAAAAAAAAAAAATAAAAAAAAAAACTAAAACAGTAAAGTTAGTCAATTTTTTTTTTTTTTTTCGTCCAAAAGTTTTGAGTACTTGTTTTTATTTTATAGGCTGCTTGCACACTGGAGCGGGCAGACGTTGATGGTAAAATGTTGCTAGTTTTAGCAGTGCTTTACCATCATTTTAGCGGTGCTATTCAGCTGCTAGTGGGGCGCATATAATCGTAGCTAGCGGCCGAAGAAGAGGTTAAATGCGCCCGTGAAGCACCGCTGCCAAATCGCATTGCATGCGCTTGGGCAGTGGTGCCCATTAATATCAATGGGCAGGAGTGGTGGAGAAGCGGTATACACCACTCCAAACCTGCTGCTTGCATCGCCTCAGTGTGAAAGCACTCTATCTTTCACACAGACAGCAGGGGAGCCTTTTTACAGGCGCTATTTTTAGCCCAAAATATATATATATATATATATATATAAAATGTTTAGGGGGTTCCAAGTAATTTTCTAGGAAAAATACAGTTTTTTTTTTTTTTTTTTACTTGTAAACAGAGTGCCAGAAATGCACAGTCGGCAAGTGATTAGGAATGCCACTAACACAAAAGCTTTTCAATGTTTTTTGCTTGTTGTATCCCAATTTAAAGCCATGCGTTTTTTTGTATCTGATTTCTGTATCTGTTGTGTCCTATTAAAAACAAAAAAAAATTAATAAATAAAAAAAGCTTTTTCTTTAACTGTGCCACCTTTTCTTCATTTTCTCCCAAGTCATCTCAGCATAACAACCCACAAGTGGTGTGGGTGGTGCCAGCCTTACGCCAGCTCCACGAGATAACCCGCTCATTTAACAAGCAGACCTACCAAAAGCAAGACAAGGTAGGAGGACTTGGGTTCTACTGGGATGCAAATGCTTTCTGGTTTATTATCCATAAAAAAATGTTTCTTTCCTGAAAGGCCTCGCAAAATTCTGTCCCTGCAGAGAATTTGAAAGGGAGGTGCTATGGAGAACTGTATTTTCTAGGTTGTAGACCGCAACTAACCTTCCATTTCTTTTCAGAGTATCATCCAGGATCTGAAGAAGAACTTTGAGATCGTCAAGCTGGTGACAGCTAGCCTAGTGGCGTGCCATCGCTTGGCCGTTAATGCTGTTGGTCCTGGAGGGCTGGCCGGATCCTCTTTGGTTGACGGCAGATACACTTACCGGGAGGTATCTGACATTGAAAGTCTTGATATAGAAATCTGATAGATCTACCTACAGTTTAGTTCGCACTATAACCGCCTCAGCCCCGGGAGATTTTACCCCCTTCCCGACCAGAGCACTTTTTGCTATTCGGCGCCGCGTCGCTTTAACTGACAATTGCGCGGTCGTGTGACGTTGCACCCAAACAAAATTCACGTCCCTTTTTCCCCACAAATACAGCTTTCTTTTGGTGGTATTTGATCACCTCTGCGGTTTTTATTTTTTGCGATATAAATAAAAAAGCGACAATTTAAAAAAAAAAAAGCTATATTTTTAACTTTTTGCTATAATATCCCCCAAAAATATATAAAAAAAAAATTTTTTCCTCAGTTTAGGCCGATACCTATTCTACATATTTTTCGTAAAAAAAAAAAAAAAATCACAATACGCATATATTGGTTTGCCCAAAAGTTATAGCTTCTCTACAAAATAGGGGATAGTTTTATAGCATTTTTATTATTATATTTTTTTATTTTTTTTTTACTAGTAATGGCGGTGATCTGTGAGGAAGGAGACCGTTTAGGTTTTCGGATGCTGTATGCAATCCTTAATATGGGTGGTCGCATAAAACGCTATCTAATGCCCCGTACACATGATCGTAATTTTGGTCGGAAAAAGCTCTGATGGTTTTCCCGATAGGATTTCGCTCAAGCTGTCTTGCATACACACAGCCACACCAAATTCCGTCCGTCAAGAACGCGGTGACGTACAACATGTGCGACGGGACTAGAAAAAGGAAGTTCAGTAGCCAATAGCTTCCATCTCATAGTTGAATCTGAGCATGCGTGAGTTTTTGCACGGCGGAATTGCATTACACACATCGGAAAAATTGAGAACCTGTTCTCAATCCTTTGCTGGCGGAAATTCGGCCAGCAAAATTCCAATGGGGCATACACACGGTCGCATTTTCCCGACAAAAAGCGATCATCAGTCTTTTGCTGGCCCGAAAATTCCAACTGTGTGTACGAGGCATAAGAGGTGGACTTGACCTTTTAGAGCTGCAGAATACCTATTGCTTGCGGACTGTTCTATACCATTGGGTTCCACTGCTTGTTTAAGGATGCGTTAGCATTGCAGCCATGAAGACTTAAAATGAATAATTTTATACGTTTTCTTTCTGGTAATGTGCAGCATCTTCTTGAGCCATCAGTGAAATATAACTTTACTATTCTACTATTTCAGTATTTGGAAGCACACCTGAAATTCCTGGCATTTTTCCTGCAAGAAGCCACCCTGTACCTCGGCTGGAGCCGCGCCAAAGAGATCTGGGAGTGCCTCGTCACCGGCCATGATGTGTGCGAGCTCGATCGTGAAGTAAGGCCTGTGAGCGGTAAAATATCAGGACCGCATTTTGAATTTAACGTGATTGTAAGGGTTTGTTTTTAAATAAAAATAACAAACATATCATATAAAGAGTAAGGGAATAAAGGAGGGGAATTTTTAGCGGTGCAAAATATAACAATGGTATACACAAAATATACTAAAAATTCATGTTAATTTATTACATATACATTAAAAAGACATTGGAGTACAGAATTATACAAACAGTTGTATAAACATGATTACTGAGCTGAAAGGATCCCGGTAGTAGGTGTTGGCAGGATAATCGCACTTGTTCCCGACATGTTTCGCAATGTGCTTCTTCAAGGGAAACGTGCAACTGACAACAAATTTAATTTTCAAGAAAAAGGGGAGTTTAGACCATGCAAAAAAAACATTTTGCATGGTCTAAACTCCCCTTTTTCTCTTTTTTCTTGAAAATTAAATTTGTTGTCAGTTGCACGTTTCCCTTGAAGAAGCACATTGCGAAACATGTCGGGAACAAGTGCGATTATCCTGCCAACACCTACTACCGGGATCCTTTCAGCTCAGTAATCATGTTTATACAACTGTTTGTATAATTCTGTACTCCAATGTCTTTTTAATGTATATGTAATAAATTAACATGAATTTTTAGTATATTTTGTGTATACCATTGTTATATTTTGCACCGCTAAAAATTCCCCTCCTTTATTCCCTTACTCTTTATAACATATTTATTGGGGGATGAGGTGCCTAACCTGATTAGGTGTCACTGGGGTATTGGACTAAATCATTTCCAACAAACCTATCATATTTGCCTCCACTGTGCAGCTCGTTTTGCACTGAGTGGCCCCCGATCCTGGTCTTCTGGAGTCCCTCGATGGCTCTCGCGGCTCCTCCCCACATCAGATAACCCCCTAGGAGAAGCGCTCTCCTGGGGGATTACCTTGCGGACGCGCTCCAGCATTTGTTGTCCATAGAGGCCAAATGCAGTACTCGGCCCGCGTCTTTGCATTTGTTTGACATCAGTGGGAGCCAATGGCTGCGCTGCTATCAATCTATCCAATCAAGAGCTGAGAACCCCGGGCTGAGAGAAGAGCGCATCCCTGTGGGTCAAGTTCCAGGGCTCTGGTAAGTTTAATCGGGGGGGGCTGGGGGGGGGGGGGGCAGTCACTGCCAGGTGCTTTTTCACCTTAAAGTGGTTGTAAACCCTTACAAACCACTTTGACCTAAAGGTAAGCCTAGATTAAGGCTCACCTGTAGGTTCAAGAAATATCTCCTAAACGAGAAAAGAACTGAAAATGGGTCAAATAACGGTGAAGTGGTCCAATCCCTATATACTTATCAAAAAAAAGGCTTCCCCCTGAATGGGTGGGAATTTAAATGACCATCAACTCCGGACACAAATGGACACAATAATATACAATTTTTATTCATAAATTACACAGTGTACATAATATTACCAGGAAGTACAAATGGGCTAAACAATGTCCTCCTGGTGTATTAATAAACAAACATATATACAGAACAAAATATGATTAAAACAATGCTTGTCCTATATCACCCACACCCGACGCGTTTCCAGTTGCTGATAATTCAGAACCTTCATCAGGGGTGAACAAACTTGATGATATAGCAATCTAGTGAGGTGTAAGTTCAAGGATCAAAATGCCTGCCATTTAGAAAAATATAAGTATGTCTGTAGAGTACTTCAAATACTATCGAGATGTCAACCAAGTACAGGATGTCCTGCAAATTACTTCCAGATCAGTTAGACGGATTCTATGGCAAGGGGGGTTTTTTGTTTCTATGTGAGACATTAATTGGAACAAACAATGGCTATCTGGATGTTTCAAGTCCACCTTCATGTGTGTGTCAAGCTGAATTAGCATGTATATGACTTGCACCCAGGGTTGCCTTGTCCCATTCCCATGAAAATAAGCCCAAAAGGAAAACTGGAAGCTGTAGTCCAACCACAAATTACAAACGGCAAAGCAGTCCTCTATGTGCAGGACATCCTGTACTTGGTTGACATCTCGATAGTATTTGAAGTACTCTTCAGACATACTTATATTTTTCTAAATGGCAGGCATTTTGATCCTCGAACTTACACCTCACTAGATTGCTATATCATCAAGTTTGTTCACCCCTGATGAAGGTTCTGAATTATCAGCAACTGGAAACGCGTCGGGTGTGGGTGATATAGGACAAGCATTGTTTTAATCATATTTTGTTCTGTATATATGTTTGTTTATTAATACACCAGGAGGACATTGTTTAGCCCATTTGTACTTCCTGGTAATATTATGTACATTTGTGTAATTTATGAATAAAAATTGTATATTATTGTGTCCATTTGTGTCCGGAGTTGATGGTCATTTAAAATCCCACCCATTCAGGGGGAAGCCTTTTTTTTTTATAAGAAATATCTCCTAAACCTACACGGTTTAGGAGATATTTAAAAAAAAGACAGGCACTGCTGTCTACAGCGTGCAGGCGCACTGAGCATGCCACTGCTAACGGCGATATGCCGTTAGTGGCGGCTTCCGTGCGCATGCGTGGGAGTGACGTCATCACTGCTCCGGCGCCGTGAGTGGCCGGAGCAGCGATACCTGGAAGAAGATGGATGCTTCGTGCTACAGGGGACATCGGTGACATCGCTGGCTCCTGTGTCAGGTAAGTAACACATAAATGGGCTACTATGCAATGCATAGTAGCCCATTATGCTTTACCTTTGCAGGGAGACAAAGAGGAAGTAACACCCATTGGGGGGGGGGGGATGCAAACACCCTTTTGGGTGAAGTTCCGCTTTAACCTTTTCGCTGTCAGAGCCGTTTTGCATTTTTTACACACGTTAAAAAAATTATTTTAGCTCTAAAGATGATGTAAAACCCCCAAACGTTATATATTTTATGCACGCAGACACCCTAGAGAATAAAATAGTGGTAGTTCCAATTTTTTTTATGTCACACGATATTCCCCCAAAGGTCTAGAAAATGCTAAATTTCAGTAAAAAAAAAAAAAAAACAACCTAAAGTGAATTTATTGATGAACAAACGCAATAAATTACTCCCTTTTTTTGGTAAAATTATGAGGTTGCGCCAAAAAAAATTGATACCCAACAGGCCTTAAAATTGTGGTGACAACTTCAGTATCCTATATTTTCCCATAGGCAACACTTCAAAAGCCCACTAAGAGATATCAGTTTAGTGTTACGGAGTAGGTCTGGTGCTAGAATTATTGCTGTTATTCCGGCGTGAGTGGCGATATGTAACGTGTATCACAATCAACGTTTTCATGGGTAGGCACCCCCCTCGCATTGTTCACGTTCGCACATGCATATATGTGGAGGTGGGGGGATTTTATGTGCTTGGGGTGCAACTTAAATTTTTTGCAAAACAAAAAAAAAAAAAAATAAAGATTTTTAGTGACAGGTTCTCTTTAAGCACTTCAGCCCTGGAAGATTTTACCCCCTTAATGACCAGGCCATTTTTTGCTATTTGGCACTGCGTCGCTTTAACTGACAATTGCGCAATCGTGCAACACATACCCAAACGGAATTGATGTCCTTTTTTTTTCCCCCCACAAATAGAGCTTTGTTTTGGTGGTATTTGCTCACCTCTGCGGTTTTTATATTTTGCGCTATAAACAAAAAAAGAGCAACCATTTTGAAAAAAAAAAAAAGCTATGTTTTTTAGTTTTTGCTATATATATAATAAAATCACTGCTATATATAATAAATATCCCCAAAAAAAAGTCTTCATCAGTTTAGGCCGATATATATTCTTCTACATATTTTTAGTAAAAAAAAATCGCAATAAGTGTATATATAAAAAAAAAAACATCTACAAAATAGGGAACATGGCATTTTTTTTTTTTTTTTTTTTTTACCAGTAATGGCAGTGATCTCCGATTTTTATCGGTATTGCGGCGGACAGATTGGACACTTTTGACACTATTTTGGGACCAGTGACAATTATACAGCGATCAGAGCTAACAATAGCCACTGATTACTGTATGACTGTCATTGGCAGGGAAGGGGTTAAACACTAGGGGGCGATCAAGGGGTTAACTGTGTTTCCCTCAGCGTGTAGGGAACACAAACGGGGGGAAATGCCTTGTTTACATTTCACTGTCCTGCCTCTCCTTGTCGCAATGGCTGGCCGCCGGCGGACATCGAGCCCGCGGTGTGCGCGTGCCCCCTCTCCTTTCTTAAAGGTACGTCCCTCTGCGCAGGAGAGCCATTCTGCCGACGTATATGTCGGCAGCGGTTGGGAAGGGGTTAATGAGATGTGCAGGGTCTAAAAGAACCTGCATGTCTCCTTTTGGACTCCACTGAATGTTTTGCAATGCAGATCGCATCACAAAACATTCCTTCCTGGCTGAGCTAGCCCGGGGACACCTAGTTGCTGACCCGGAAGTGACATCATGGACGTTGCTTTCCAGGTCAGAGGAAGAAGGGGAGGAGAGCGGACAGTCAGCAGCACTCTGCTCACGGAGCTATGAGAACTGAATGAATCGGCGGTGTTCGATCGCTCGGTTCTTGGTGTTAGATGCTCCGGGGGGACAGATGCAGCATCCACCTAGGTAAGTATATAAGCCACCTTGCTGTAAACTGTGAAGTTTCTACTAAGGCGCCATCTAATTAAGATAAACTGACCCATAAACTCCCAACACGCACAGACCTGAGTGACTGGTTTCCTTTCCTGGCAGATGTGTTTCGAGTGGTTCACGAAGGGGCAGCATGACCTGGAGAGCGACGTCCAACAGCAACTATTCAAGGAGAAAATCCTCAAGCTGGAGTCCTATGAGATCACTATGAATGGTATGAGATCAGCACTTTAATCACTGCAAACAAGGAATACAAGTTTAACACAAAATGATATGCACACTGCATGTTATTGGCAAGTTGTAGCATTGTTGTCATTGGGTTGGCATTGTATTTTATCCGTATGTTCCTTGTGGGGCCCTGTGCTTTGGAGGATGGAGACACAGCTGAAAGTAGAAGGGGGTAAGGTTCTCCCTTTGTGTCCCTCTGCACAGGAGGCCAGTGTTGTGTTTTTTAGCTTCGTACCCTAACAAGTGTGATGTTCCCGTTTTGCACTGACACACGCTTTGTTAGGATGTTGGGTTTTCATACAGTGCCTTGCGAAAGTATTCGGCCCCCTTGAACTTTTCAACCTTTCGCCACATTTCAGGCTTCAAACATAAAGATATAAAATTTTTATTTTTTGTGAAGAATCACCAACAAGTGGGACACAATTGTGAAGTGGAACGAAATCTATTGGATTTTTGAAACTTTTTTAACTAATAAAAAACTGAAAAGTGGGGCGTGCAAAATGATTCGGCCCCCTTGCGTTAATACTTTGTAGAGCCACCTTTTGCTGCGATTACAGCTGCAAGTCGCTTGGGGTGTCTCTATCAGTTTTGCACATCGAGAGACTGAAATTCTTGCCCATTCTTCCTTGCAAAACAGCTGGAGCTCAGTGAGGTTGGATGGAGAGCGTTTGTGAACAGCAGTTTTCAGCTCTTTCCACAGATTCTCGATTAGAGGTCGACCGATATATCGGCCGATATTTGCCGTTTTTTAAATAATCGGCATCGGCCGATTGTGCTGATAAAAAGCCGATTTAGAACTACAGCAGGACTTTGAAATGACTTCTGTAATAGAAGTCAGTGTAAGTTGCCTGAGTCGTCATAGAAACCTCTTTCCTCCTCTCTGGGCAGGCTGCCAAGAAAAGAACAAAATGATACAATGTTTACACTTCAATGAATGAAATCATCTCTGTGTGTAGAAGTTCTCAGTTTAACCATTTAAAGACTAAATCTTTTCTGACACTTGTTGCTTACAAGTAAAAATCCTGTATTTTCTGCCAGAAAATCACTTAGAACCCCCAAAAATTATATATATTTTTTTAGCAGAGATCCTAGGGAATAAAATAGCGCTTGTTCCAATATTTTATGTCACACGGCATTTGCACAGAGGTCTTTCAAATGCATTTTTTTGGGGAAAAAATACACTATTTAAAAAATAAAAATAAAATAAAAACCGTAAAGTTAGCCCGTTTTTTTTTTTTTTTTTGTCCAAAAGTTTTGACTACCTGTTTTTATTTAATACATAGGTTTTTGTTTTTTTTTATCTAAATCATACATACAAGTAAACTGGAGGTTTGTTTTGTTTAATAAATGTTTAAATGTAAGAAATTTTCTGTATCACTTATGAAGACTGCTTTCACACTGGAGCGGGCAGGTGTTGATGGTAAAACGCAAGTTTTAGCGGTCTTTACCATCATTTTAGCGGTGCTATTTGGCTGCTAGTGGGGCACATATAACCCAGCTAGCGGCCAAGGAAGAGGTTAAATGCGCCCATGAAGCACCGCTGCCAAATCGCATTGCATGCCCTTCGGCAGTGGTGCCCATTCATATCAATGGGCAGGAGTGGTGGAGGAGCGGTATACACCACTCCAAACGTGCCGCTTGCAGGACTTTTTTTTTTAAGATCCTGCCAGCGCATCGCCTCAGTGTGAAAGCACTCTGTCTTTTACACAGACTGCAGGGGAGCCATTTTGCAGGCACTTTACAGGCGCTATTTTTAGCCCAAAAGCGCCTGAAAAACACCCCAGTGGGAAAGGTGTGTTAGATCAAGGGGGATTAAAAAAAAAATAATAATGTATAAAAAAATAAAGAAATAAAATAAAATCGGCCTAACATATCGGCCCAAAAAAATCGGCATCATATATCGGCTATCGGCCGCCATGATTTCTAAATATCGGCATCGGCCAGAGAAAAACCCATATCGGTCGACCTCTATTCTCGATTGGATTCAGGTCTGGACTTTGACTTGGCCATTCTAACACCTGGATACGTTTATTTGTGAACCATTCCTTTGTAGATTTTGCTGTATGTTTGGGATCATTGTCTTGTTGGAAGATAAATCTCCGTCCCAGTTTCAGGTCTTTTGCAGACTCCAACAGGTTTTCATCCAGAATGGTCCTGTATTTGGCTGCATCCATCTTCCCCTCAATTTTAACCATCTTCCCTGTCCCTGCTGAAGAAAAGCAGGCCCAAACCATGATGCTGCCACCACCATGTGTGACAGTGGGGATGGTGTGTTGAGGGTGATGAGCTGTGTTGCTTTTACGCCAAACATATCGTTTTGCATTGTGGGCAAAAAGTTTGATTTTGGTTTCATCTGACCAGAGCACCTTCTTCCACATGTTTGGTGTGTCTCCCAGGTGGCTTGTGGCAAACTTTAGACGAGACTTTTTATGGATATCTTTGAGAAATGGCTTTCTTCTCGCCACTCTTCCATAAAGGCCAGATTTGTGCAGTGTACGACTGATTGTTGTCCTATGGACAGACTCTCCCACCTCAGCTGTAGTTCTCTGCAGTTCATCCAGAGTGATCATGGGCCTCTTGGCTGCATCTCTGATCAGTCTTCTCCTTGTCTGAGCTGAAAGTTTAGAGGGACGGCCAGGTCTTGGTAGATTTGCAGTGGTCTGATACTCCTTCCATTTCAAAATGATCGCTTGCACAGTGCTCCTTGGGATGTTTAAAGCTTGGGAAATCTTTTTGTATCCAAATCCGGCTTTAAACTTCTCCACAACAGTATTACGGACCTGCCTGGTGTGTTCCTTGGTCTTCATGATGCTCTCTGCGCTTTCAACAGAACCCTGAGACTATCACAGAGCAGGTGCATTTATACAGAGACTTGATTACACACAGGTGGATTCTATTTATCACCATCAGTCATTTAGGACAACATTGGATCATTCAGAGATCCTCGCTAGTGATGGCCGAACGGTTCGCCCGGCGGTCGTTTCGCGGCGAATTTCCGACTTTCGCCGTCCGCGGGTTCGAACGCCTTTTTCCGTCGTTCGCCCCGGCGGACTTACGTGTTTAATGTATACAAGAACTTTAACCTTTCGTGACACGTTTATCATGTGTTACAGGACAACCAATTGAGACATGACAGCTCATGGACACTTGGACATTCCCCCTAACCTATAAATACACCCGATCCGGTGGCCATTTTACATTCTTTCTTCTGTCACTGTAGGGAAAGGATCCTGTGTGGAGTAGGGACAGAGAAAACGCTAGCTATTTGGTACACAAAAGTTCTTTTCAGGACTGGTATAGGTGTTAGGTCAGCAGCCTGAGTTTCTTTTGTCAGTTTAGATAAAGGGACAGAGCGCTGTATGCTGCTATTTTAGGGACAGCTCAGCCAGATTAGTCTTTCTTCATCATCATCATCATCATCATCATTAGCTGTTACTATCAGGTCCACAAAAGAGCTGTTCCAGCTAATCGTTCCAGCCTACTCTTTTTTGCCAATTTGTATAGGGACAGGCAGGAAGCAGTGTGTCAGGCAGTGAGGATAATTTTAAAGACTTGCTGTTACTATTAGTTCCACAAAGGTTCTTTTCAGGACTGGTATCAGTGGTACGGTAATAGGCTTGTACACGTATAATATTCTTTCTTCCAAATATAGAAAGAATATTATACTTGACTGCTGCCCTTCTGCTGCAGTCTGCTAATCATTCACAACTCACTTGTTCCACAAAGCTCTTTATCAGGACTGGTAACTTGGTCTGTCTAGGGTGCTACGGTACATAGGCTTGGGTGCGGTACAGTCTGCTGTTCTGTAAGGACCGCTATCGGTCCACAATAGATAGGGTTGCCGTGCACTACTGCTGACCGCTGCCCTATACTGCAGCAGTCCTTCAGCGGTATAGGGACTGACGCACAGTCTGCTAAACACTAATACACAACCTGCTTGGTCCACAAAAGTTCTTATAAGGACTGGTAACTTGGTATAGGGTGCTACGGTACATAGGCCTGAGTGCGTTACAGTCTGCTGTTCTGTAAGGACCGCTATCGGTCCACAATACATAGGGTTGACGTGCACTACTGCTGACCGCTGCCCTATACTGCAGCAGTCCTTCAGCGGTATAGGGACTGACGCACAGTCTGCTAAACACTAACACACAACCTGCTTGGTCCACAAAAGTTCTTATAAGGACTGGTAACTTGGTATAGGGTGCTACGGTACATAGGCCTGAGTGCAGTACAGTCTGCTGTTCTGTAAGGACTGCTATCGGTCCACAATACATAGGGTTGCCGTGCACTACTGCTGACCGCTGCCCTATACTGCAGCAGTCCTTCAGCGGTATAGGGACTGACGCACAGTCTGCTAAACACTAATACACAACCTGCTTGGTCCACAAAAGTTCTTATAAGGACTGGTAACTTGGTATAGGGTGCTACGGTACATAGGCCTGAGTGCGTTACAGTCTGCTGTTCTGTAAGGACCGCTATCGGTCCACAATACATAGGGTTGCCGTGCACTACTGCTGACCGCTGCCCTATACTGCAGCAGTCCTTCATTGGTATAGGGACTGACGTACAGTCTGCTAATCACTAACACACAACCTGCTTGGTCCACAAAAGTTCTTATAAGGACTGGTAACTTGGTATAGGGTGCTACGGTACATAGGCCTGAGTGCGTTACAGTCTGCTGTTCTGTAAGGACCGCTATCGGTCCACAATACATAGGGTTGCCGTGCACTACTGCTGACCGCTGCCCTATACTGCAGCAGTCCTTCAGCGGTATAGGGACTGACGCACAGTCTGCTAAACACTAACACACAACCTGCTTGGTCCACAAAAGTTCTTATAAGGACTGGTAACTTGGTATAGGGTGCTACGGTACATAGGCCTGAGTGCAGTACAGTCTGCTGTTCTGTAAGGACCGCTATCGGTCCACAATACATAGGGTTGCCGTGCACTACTGCTGACCGCTGCCCTATACTGCAGCAGTCCTTCATTGGTATAGGGACTGACGTACAGTCTGCTAATCACTAACACACAACCTGCTTGTTCCACAAAAGTTCTTATAAGGACTGGTAACTTGGTATAGGGTGCTACGGTACATAGGCTTGAGTGCGGTACAGTCTGCTGTTCTGTAAGGACCGCTATCGGTCCACAATAGATAGGGTTGACGTGCACCACTGCTGACCGCTCACCTATACTGCAGCAGTCCTTCAGCGGTATAGGGACTGACGTACAGTCTGCTAATCACTAACACACAACCTGCTTGTTCCACAAAAGTTCTTATAAGGACTGGTAACTTGGTATAGGGTGCTACGGTACATAGGCTTGAGTGCGGTACAGTCTGCTGTTCTGTAAGGACCGCTATCGGTCCACAATAGATAGGGTTGACGTGCACCACTGCTGACCGCTGCCCTATACTGCAGCAGTCCTTCAGCGGTATAGGGACTGACGTACAGTCTGCTAATCACTAACACACAACCTGCTTGGTCCACAAAAGTTCTTATAAGGACTGGTAACTTGGTATAGGGTGCTACGGTACATAGGCCTGAGTGCGTTACAGTCTGCTGTTCTGTAAGGACCGCTATCGGTCCACAATACATAGGGTTGCCGTGCACTACTGCTGACCGCTGCCCTATACTGCAGCAGTCCTTCATTGGTATAGGGACTGACGTACAGTCTGCTAATCACTAACACACAACCTGCTTGTTCCACAAAAGTTCTTATAAGGACTGGTAACTTGGTATAGGGTGCTACGGTACATAGGCTTGAGTGCGGTACAGTCTGCTGTTCTGTAAGGACCGCTATCGGTCCACAATAGATAGGGTTGACGTGCACCACTGCTGACCGCTCACCTATACTGCAGCAGTCCTTCAGCGGTATAGGGACTGACGTACAGTCTGCTAATCACTAACACACAACCTGCTTGTTCCACAAAAGTTCTTATAAGGACTGGTAACTTGGTATAGGGTGCTACGGTACATAGGCTTGAGTGCGGTACAGTCTGCTGTTCTGTAAGGACCGCTATCGGTCCACAATAGATAGGGTTGACGTGCACCACTGCTGACCGCTGCCCTATACTGCAGCAGTCCTTCAGCGGTATAGGGACTGACGTACAGTCTGCTAATCACTAACACACAACCTGCTTGGTCCACAAAAGTTCTTATAAGGACTGGTAACTTGGTATAGGGTGCTACGGTACATAGGCCTGAGTGCGTTACAGTCTGCTGTTCTGTAAGGACCGCTATCGGTCCACAATACATAGGGTTGCCGTGCACTACTGCTGACCGCTGCCCTATACTGCAGCAGTCCTTCATTGGTATAGGGACTGACGTACAGTCTGCTAATCACTAACACACAACCTGCTTGTTCCACAAAAGTTCTTATAAGGACTGGTAACTTGGTATAGGGTGCTACGGTACATAGGCTTGAGTGCGGTACAGTCTGCTGTTCTGTAAGGACCGCTATCGGTCCACAATAGATAGGGTTGACGTGCACCACTGCTGACCGCTCACCTATACTGCAGCAGTCCTTCAGCGGTATAGGGACTGACGTACAGTCTGCTAATCACTAACACACAACCTGCTTGTTCCACAAAAGTTCTTATAAGGACTGGTAACTTGGTATAGGGTGCTACGGTACATAGGCTTGAGTGCGGTACAGTCTGCTGTTCTGTAAGGACCGCTATCGGTCCACAATAGATAGGGTTGACGTGCACCACTGCTGACCGCTGCCCTATACTGCAGCAGTCCTTCAGCGGTATAGGGACTGACGTACAGTCTGCTAAACACTAATACACAACCTGCTTGGTCCACAAAAGTTCTTATAAGGACTGGTAACTTGGTATAGGGTGCTACGGTACATAGGCTTGAGTGCGGTACAGTCTGCTGTTCTGTAAGGACCGCTATCGGTCCACAATAGATAGGGTTGACGTGCACCACTGCTGACCGCTCACCTATACTGCAGCAGTCCTTCAGCGGTATAGGGACTGACGTACAGTCTGCTAATCACTAACACACAACCTGCTTGTTCCACAAAAGTTCTTATAAGGACTGGTAACTTGGTATAGGGTGCTACGGTACATAGGCTTGAGTGCGGTACAGTCTGCTGTTCTGTAAGGACCGCTATCGGTCCACAATAGATAGGGTTGACGTGCACCACTGCTGACCGCTGCCCTATACTGCAGCAGTCCTTCAGCGGTATAGGGACTGACGTACAGTCTGCTAATCACTAACACACAACCTGCTTGTTCCACAAAAGTTCTTATAAGGACTGGTAACTTGGTATAGGGTGCTACGGTACATAGGCTTGAGTGCGGTACAGTCTGCTGTTCTGTAAGGACCGCTATCGGTCCACAATAGATAGGGTTGACGTGCACCACTGCTGACCGCTGCCCTATACTGCAGCAGTCCTTCAGCGGTATAGGGACTGACGTACAGTCTGCTAAACACTAATACACAACCTGCTTGGTCCACAAAAGTTCTTATAAGGACTGGTAACTTGGTATAGGGTGCTACGGTACATAGGCTTGAGTGCGGTACAGTCTGCTGTTCTGTAAGGACCGCTATAGGTCCACAATAGATAGGGTTGACGTGCACCACTGCTGACCGCTCACCTATACTGCAGCAGTCCTTCAGCGGTATAGGGACTAAGAGTTTTGTCACAGGGTCATTTAAAAAATGACATGCAGAGGAAGAGGCAGGCCCTTCCGCAGGGGTGGTAGGGGTAGGGCAGGAGCAACAGGCTTGAGCCAAAGTGGGAAGTTGCAGAAGGTGCGTTCAATTACTTTAAAGGATGCACCAGACTTGGTTGAGTGGCTCGCTCAGCCTTACTCTTCTGCACCCTCCTCATCCTCTCGATCTGCACCCTCTTCTTCACTCTCTGCTATGTGCACCCCCAAAGACACTACCACCAACAACACGACCACCACCACCACCACCACATACCTTCCGCTTGAGTCACTGGAATTATTTTCCGATCCATATCAAGAGGACATTTCTGATGCGCAGCCACTCTTGGTATTGGATCAGGAAGAGGAGGTAGCAACAAGCGCTACTCAGCAGTCTGACGCCAGTACCCAGATCAGCCCAAGGAGGAGGTTGGTCCCCGGTGTTGCTGCCTACTCTACTTATAGCGGTGGGGAAGGTGACGTTGATGATGACGTGTCTAGTGATGTCACGTGGGTGCCCACAAGAGAGGAAGAGGAGGGGAGTTCAGAGGGAGATATGGACCAGCAGATAGGGAGGAGAAGCAGCAATGACTTACATTGCACAGCAGGGACAAAGCAGACTGCAAATGTATCAGGAGCGAGTCATCGACCATGTACGGTCACATCTGGCGCTCCCAGGACACCGGCACATGGCTCCGCAGTGTGGGCTTTTTTTAACGTGTCCGCTGCTGACAATAGCGTTGCCATCTGCAATCTTTGCAGTCAACGCGTTAGTCGCGGTAAGCCCAATACTCACCTAGGGACGACCGCCTTAAGAAGGCACATGAGCAGCCATCACCGAGCCCAGTGGGAGCAACGGAACACACAAAGCCACACTGCAGGCTCTCACCGTCCAGCCTCGTCTTCTACTTCTCCTTCTCCTCTCTCCTCACAATTGTCCTCCACTCCACCTTCCATCACGCCAAGCTCACATTTTTCTGCAAAAAGGCAGGCTTCCGTGGGCCTAATGTTTGAGCGTAAAAAAATGATGACGCCGGATAACCCTCTTGCCCAACGGTTGGCGGCTGGCTTGTCAGAACTCATAGCCCGCCAACTACTGCCATATAAACTGGTGGACTCGGAGGCCTTTCGCAAATTTGTGGCCATTGGAACACCACAATGGAAGGTCCCAGGAAGGAAGTATTTCTCAGAGAAGGGCATCCCAGAGCTATATGGCCATGTTCAGCGGCAAGTGAATGTATCTCTGGCACACAGTGTCGGTGCCAAGATACATCTGACCACAGACACGTGGTCTAGCAAACACGGGCAGGGAAGGTATATCAGTTTTACTGCCCACTGGGTGAACCTTCTGACGGCCGTCAAGCATGTAACCCGTGGCACCCGTGTAGATTTGGTTTTACCGCCACGGATTGCATGCAGGCCTGACTCTTCTTCTCCTCCTCCTACTCCATCCTCCTCCCTCTCCTCCTCAGCTGCCTCCTCCTTTTCCGCTGCTAGCGTCTCTTCCACTGCACCGCCCAAGCTCCCCAGAACCTATTCCACATGCCAGGTGAGACGTTGCCATGCCGTGCTGCGTCTGTTGTGCCTGGAAGCAAAGAGCCACACTGGCCCGGCACTCCTTTCAGCTTTGCGTTCACAGGCAGATGAGTGGCTAACACCGCTCAATTTGACAGTTGGTAAAGTGGTGTGTGACAACGGTGCCAATCTGCTTAGCGCATTGAAACAGGGCAAAATCACGCACGTGCCGTGCATGGCACACGTCTTAAACTTGGTCGTGCAGCGATTCCTTGTCAAATACCCTGGGGTCCAGGACATCTTGCGGCAGGCAAGGAAAATCTCGGCTCATTTCAGAAGATCTTACACGGCCATGGCTCGCCTTGCTGACATTCAGCGGCGACACCATCTGCCGGTCAGACGTCTTATTTGCGATTGCCCGACGCGATGGAACTCAACCTTCTATATGCTTGATAGGCTGCTCCAGCAGAAACGTGCAGTTAACGTCTACCTGTATGAACTCTGCGAAAGAAACGGTTCTGGGGAGCTGGGTTTTTTTTCACCGCGCCAGTGGCTGCTCATGCGCGACACATGCAGACTTCTGCGGCCATTTGAGGAGATCACCAAACTGGTCAGTCGCAGCCATGGCGCCATCAGTGACATGGTACCTTATGCCTTCTTTCTGGAGCGTGCATTGCGTCGTGTCATTGATCAGGCTGTGGAGGAGCAGGAGCGGGAAGATGAGGAAGTCGCAATGCTGGATGAATTCCCAGGGGGGGCTACTCTATCTGAGACAAGTCAACAACAGGAGTCTGATGAGGAGTCAGAGGAGGATGGTGCCGGGGCGGATGAGCAGGAGCAAGAAGAGCATGCTTTAAACCTTTCTGGGATCCCTGTTGTGCGAGGATGGGGAGAGGAGAATGAAGAGGACGACATTATCCTGGATGATGAGCAGGAGCCAGGCCACCACACCGCTTCCACTTTAGTGCAAATGGGGGCCTTCATGCTCCAGTGTTTTAATAGGGACCCCCGTATAAAAAGCATGAGGGTCAAGGACCAGTACTGGGTGGCAACGTACTTAGACCCCCGGTACAAACACAAAATGGCGGAAATGTTACCGCCGTCGCAGAGGGCTGTCAGAATGCAGCACTTCCAGGCCTTGCTTCGAGAAATGCTGCATTCTGCTTTTGCGTGCGCTGGCAGAGGAGCAATTCCCACTCCCAGAGAAGGATTTGCGGGTACCAATCCAACAGCGCCTGCAAGAAGAGGCCGGTTTGAAGATGTGTTGGTGACTTCGGATATGAGGTCATTCTTTCAGCCGACCCATCGACAGGTGTCATCCGGATCCAGCATCAGGGAACGCCTAGACCGTCAGGTGTCCGACTACATTGGGTTAACGGCTGATGTGGACGCTCTGAGGAGTGATGAACCCCTAGACTACTGGGTGGGCAGGCTTGACCTCTGGCCAGAGCTTGCCCAATTTGCAATCGAACTGTTGGCTTGCCCCTCATCCAGTGTCCTGTCCGAAAGGACGTTCAGCGCAGCAGGGGGGATTGTGACCGATAAGCGTACTCGCCTAGCTCACCACAGTGTTAACTACCTCACATTTCTAAAAATGAATGAGGCATGGATCTCGGAGGAATTCAACACATGTGATCAGTAGACCATGTATATGTCTATAAACAATTTTTGGAATCAAGCACACAGACCTTCTTAATTCATTTGGCTCACTTCCCTGACCCAAAAAAGCACACCGTACTATATGCCCCTACCCTCCTCTTTGAAGAGGTTGAGTGGTGTCATATTTCTACTGGGGCTGCTTATTATGAGGGGTTCCCACCATCCCTGTGCTGTGCTGACTTCCTCCTGGGTGTTCTTATTATGAGGGGCTCCCACCATCCCTGTGCTGTGCTGACTTCCTCCTGGGGGTTCTTATTATGAGGGGATCACACCATCCCTGTGCTGTGCTGACTTCCTCCTGGGGCTGCTTACGGTGCTGCTGTCAGCGCTGTATGTCACGGAGCTGCTGTCAGCGCTGTATGTCACGGAGCTGCTGTCAGCGCTGTATGTCACGGAGCTGCTGTCAGCGCTGTATGTCACGGAGCTGCTGTCAGCGCTGTATGTCACGGAGCTGCTGTCAGCGCTGTATGTCACGGAGCTGCTGTCAGCGCTGTATGTCACGGAGCTGCTGTCAGCGCTGTATGTCACGGAGCTGCTGTCAGCGCTGTATGTCACGGAGCTGCTGTCAGCGCTGTATGTCACGGAGCTGCTGTCAGCGCTGTATGTCACGGAGCTGCTGTCAGCGCTGTATGTCACGGAGCTGCTGTCAGCGCTGTATGTCACGGTGCTGCTGTCAGCGCTGTATGTCACGGAGCTGCTGTCAGCGCTGTATGTCACGGAGCTGCTGTCAGTGCTGTATGTCACGGAGCTGCTGTCAGTGCTGTATGTCACGGAGCTGCTGTCAGCGCTGTATGTCACGGAGCTGCTGTCAGCGCTGTATGTCACGGTGCTGCTGTCAGCGCTGTATGTCACGGAGCTGCTGTCAGCGCTGTATGTCACGGAGCTGCTGTCAGCGCTGTATGTCACGGAGCTGCTGTCAGCGCTGTATGTCACGGTGCTGATGTCAGTGCTCTGTATTACGGTGCTGCTGTCAGTGCTCTGTATCTCCTGCACCCTCTTGTTTGCCTACCCTGGTCCCTGACCTTCCCTCTCCTCCATTGCCTTCATTAGCTCCATAGTCCTGAATTGTCAGAACAATTTCCCAAATAAAAAAAAAATGCTTGTAGTTATCGATCCCAAATTCACCTCATACATGTATTATGCTATTGTCCAGGTGGTGGGACTACGTGCTACCCCCTAATAATTACCCCGTGGCCGCAAATTCGACCTAAAGGTTTGCGAAATTCGCCTCCCATTGAAGTCAATGGAGCCCGCGGCGAACGGTCGTTTTCGCGAACGTTTGTGTCCGTTCGCGTTTCGCGTTCGCGAAACGTCCCGTCGGAAGTTCGTCCATCACTAATCCTCGCTGAACTTCTGGAGTGAGTTTGCTGCACTGAAAGTAAAGGGGCCGAATAATTTTGCACGCACCACTTTTCAGTTTTTTATTTGCTAAAAAAGTTTAAAAAATCCAATAGATTTCGTTCCACTTCACAATTGTGTCCCACTTGTTGGTGATTCTTCACAAAAAATTAACATTTTATATCTTTATGTTTGAAGCCTGAAATGTGGCAAAAGGTTGAAAAGTTCAAGGGGGCCAAATACTTTCGCAAGGCACTGTATGTAAAGCGGAGTTCCACCGAAAAGTGATTCCTCCCCCCTCCTCCGGTGCCACAATTGGCACTATTCAGGGGGAGGGGGTTGCAGATACCTGACTAATACAGGTATCTGCACCCACTTCCGGGAATAGACTCCCACGGGAGTCGCGCCCCTTTCCGCATCCCCCCCCCCTTCCCGCTGTCTCCTGGGAAACACACAGGTCCCAGGAGATAGCGGGGACCACTTACGACCCGCAGCGCCACTCGCGCATGCGCACTAGGGAACCCGGGAAGTGAAGCCGCAACGCTTCACTTCCTGATTCCCTTAATGAGAATGGCAGTGGAAGCACCCGAGAGCCAAGCGATTGCTCGGATACTTCTGCCGACATCGCTGGACCCTGGGACAGGCAAGTGTCCATTTATTAAAAGTCAGCAGCTGCAGTATTTGTAGCTGCTGGCTTTTAATTTTTTTTTTTTTTTTTTTTTTTTTTTTTTTTTTTAGGTGGGCCTCCTCTTTAAGCAGAACTCCCAAGAATCAAAGTAATTACCCTCACTTACCCCTGAATTATGTGCGCTCTTCATTTATCTTAAGACCCCTTTCACACTGAGGCATTTTTCAAGTGTTTTTGTGCTAGAAATATTACCTGTAAAGCTCCTGAAAGCTGCCTCCCATTCATTTGAATGGGTACTTTCACACTGGGGCGGTGCGCTTGCAGTTAGAAAAAGTCCTGGAAGCAGCATCTCTGGGGTGATTTGGGGCCCCTGCCCATTGCATTAAGGCACAATAAAGGTTGTATGCAGAGAGGTGCATGATACCTCCTGGGCTTAGCTCTGTTTATATCTGACCTTTATAGTATTCCCCAGAAGGTAGTTATCGCTGTAAATCCCGGGGGGAGCCACACTGATCCTTTTAGAGCTCTACATCTCTTGAGCAGGAAGGTCGTTGCAGCTGCTGTGCCCTCCCCTCCTGAACACATTCACAAAATAAAATACAAAGGCTTCTGTGAATGGGAAGCAGAGTGGGGAGGGGTGGGCATAACTCCTGTGTGTGCTTCTCTCCTTTCAGATCCCCCGAGTGTCTGTCAGCAGAGCAGTAAACCTGTCAGATGTAAATAATAGGCCCAGGAGATGTCACGCAGCTCCTTGGACTTAACACAAGTGGCTGAATTCCTGAAATTCAGCTTTAAATTATGTAATGTAGCAGTTATGACCACTCCAGTCCCTTTTTTTTTTTCATGTGGTATGGTGGTAGGCAAGGAGCAGCAGCGCAGGGACTACATGCCCCAGAGGTCTGGGTGGTTGTAGCTGCTTTATGCGTGTCTGCTGCACTGTTTGGGCCAATAGAAAAGGGCGCTGGCTGCGACAGCTGTGTCATTACACCAGCCCAGTAGTACTGAGAGTGACAGCTGGTTGCGACAGGAAAGGGCTGCTGAGGATCGGTGTCACTTAGCAGGAAGTTCCTCAAAGCTATTGTTGGAGGAGGGTACACCAAGATGACCTGCATGCAGAACATGGAGCTGTAATGCACAAAGAGAAAAGTGAAATTAGGACTCCACTGCAGTAAAGGTGGGGGGAAAAAAATAAAGCTCCGATTTGAAGTATACAGTGCATCCGGAAAGTATTCACAGCGCTTCATTTTTTCCACATTTTGTTATGTTACAGCCTTATTCCAAAATGGATTCAATTCATTATTTTCCTCAAAATTCTACAAACAATACCCCATAATGACAACGTGAAAGAAGTTTGTTTGAAATCTTTACAAATTAAAAAAAAAAAAATGCTGCCAGGTACATAAGTATCACATCCTTTGCCATGACACTCAAAATTGAGCTCAGGTCCCTCCTGTTTCCACTGATCACCCTTGAGAAGTTTCTACAACTTGATTATTGGAGTCACCTGTGGTAAATTCAGTTGAGTGGTAATGATTTGGAAAGGCACACACCCGTCTATAGAAGGTCTCACAGTTATCAGTGTATGTCAGAGCACAAACCAAGCCATGAAGTCCAAGGAATTGTCTGTAGACCTCCGAGACAGGATTGTATGGAGGCACAGATCTGGGGAAGGGTACAGAAACATTTCTGAAGCATTGAAGGTCCCAATGAGCACAGTGGCCTCCATCATCCATGAATGGAAGAAGTTTAGAACCACCAAAACTCTTCCTAGAGGGGACCATCTGGGCTAACTAAGCGATCGGGGGGAAAAGGGCCTTAGTCAGGGAGGTGACCAAGAACCCAATGGTCACTCTGACAGAGCTCCAACGTTTCTCGGTGAAGAGAGGAGAACCTTTCAGAAGAACAACTAGAGTGGCCAGACAAGAGCCACTCCTCAGTAAAAGGCACATGACAGCCCACCTGGAGTTTACCAAAAGGTGCCTAAGGGACTCTCGGACCATGAGAAACAAAATTCTCTGGTCTGATGAAACAAAGATTGAACTCTTTGTCCTGAATAGCAAGCGTCATGTCTGGAGTAAACCAGGCACCGCTCATCCCCTGGCCAATACCATCCCTTACAGTGAAGCATGGCGGTGGCAGCATGATGCTGTGGGGATGTTTTTTCAGTGGCATGAAATGGAAGACTAGTCAGGATAGAGGGAAAAATGAATGCAGCAATGTACAGAGACATCCTTGAAAACCTGCCCGAGATCTCAGACTGGGGTGAAGGTTCATCTTCCAACAGGACAACGACCCTAAGCACACAGCCAAGATAAGAAAGGAGTGGCTACCGGACAACTCTGTGAATGTCCTTAAACTGGCCCAGCCAGAGCCCAGACTTGAACCCGATTGAACGTCTCTGGAGAGATCTGAAGATGGCTGTGCACCGACGTTCCCACATCCAACCTGATGGAGCTTGAGAGGTCCTGCAAAGAAGAATGGGAGAAACTGCCCAAAAATAGGTGTGCCAAGCTTGTAGCATCATACTCAAAAAAGACTTGAGGCTGTAATTGGTGCCAAAGGAGCTTCACCAAAGTATTGAGCAAAGGCTGTGATACTTGGGTTTTTTTTTTTTTTTTATATAAATTTGCAAAAATTTAAAATAAATTTTTCACGTTATCATAAATATTGTAGAGTTTTAAAAAATTAACCCTTTCATGACTAAGCCCATTTTTGAAATTTGGTGTTTACAAGTTAAAATCCATATTTTTTGCTAGGAAATTACTTGGAACCCCCAAACGTTATATATATATATATATATATATATATATATATATATATATATATATAATTTTTTAGCAGAGACTCTACAGAATAAAACGGCGATTGTTGCAATATTTTATGTCACACGGTATTTGCGCAGCGGTGTTTTAAACGCAACTTTTTGGGAAAAGGGAACTCTTTCATGAATTTAAAAAAAAAAAAAACAGTAAAATTAGCCCAATTTTTTTGCATAATGTGAAAGATAATGTTACGCCGAGTAAATAGATACCAAACATGTCACACTTTATAATTGCGCGCACTCGTGGATTGACGACAAAGTACGGTACCTAAAAATCTCAATAGGCAACGCTTTAAAAAAAAAATTATTTACCAGGTTAGCGTTACAGAGGAGGTCTAGTGCTAGAATTATTGCTCTCGCTCTGATGTTCGCGGCGATACCTCACGTGTGATTTGAACACCGTTTACATACGCGGGCGCGACTTCCATATGCGTTTTCTTTGCTTCGCAGGGACAGCGGGCGCTTTAAAAAAAATTTTTTTATTTATTTTAAAATGACTAAATTTGTTTTAAAAAATAAAATAAAAATTTGATCACTTTTATTGCTGTCACAAGGAATGTAAACATCCCTTGTGACAGTAATAGGTGGTGACAGGTACTCTTTATGGCGGGATCGGGGGTCTAAAGGACCCCCCACCCCTCCTTTACACTTCAATGTATTCAGATCACCGAAAACTGCGATTCTGAATACCGTATATTTTTTTTAAAACCGGCGCCATTGGCAGTCGAGTAAATGGGAAGTGACATCATGACACCGCTTCCGTGTTTACTGTGAGGAGACTGGAACGAAGCCGATTACGGCTTCATTCCAGTCCCTCCCCAGCAGCCGGAGGCATCGGAAGTGGAATCGGTGCTGCCGATCGAGCGGGAGCACCGGTAACAGCGGCGGTTGTTATGGCTGGATAGCCAGTCGCCCGCTGAAAAAAACGGTACCGGGATGATGCCTGCAGGTGCGGGCATCATCCCGGTATAACCCCCGGAAGCCGAGTACGCACATCTGCGTACGCTCGGCGGGAAGGGGTTTAATTTAATCCATTTTGGAATAAAGCTGTAACATAAAATGTGGAAAAAGTGAATCGCTGTGAATACTTTCCTGATGCACTTTGGGCAAAAACAAAATTCAGTACATCGCAGCATGCCCATTTTCTTATGGTTTATCGCTAAATATGGTGCCAGTACATATTCCTGTTGGTATGCTAGAAATCCACCGGGCACCTTAATTACTGCGGTTAGCTTACAACTCTGCAGTGCTAAAATACCGAGCAGTGTTGGCAACCTTTGGCCGGTTATGCTCTGGCGGTCTACAGAAACACCCCTTATGCAGATGGGAGGGAGGGGTGCTCTGTAGACCAGCTTGCAAAAGCTAGGCAGGGCTCACTACACTGCTTGGGATTTCAGCATTGTCTGCTCACTATAGGAAGTGGGGAGATCACTGGATTTCTGGCAAAATCAACAGGAAATGTTCTTTACTTGCAGCCTTTGTAAAGAGGGAGAGCTCAGATAAATGTGCATGTATTGTGGAGATGCACCGAATCTGAATTTGTGTCTTATGATCTTGCCCAGGCAGGGGCCGTCTTTAATATTGATTGGACCCTGGGCAAAAAATTTCTTGGGGGACCCCCCTCCCCCAATGCAATTTTTGACTCTCCACCTGCTCTGACACATACAATAAAGAGCAGCTAGACTTAAAATCGGATTACTTCATCAAATCAGGCAGCGGTTACAATTGGTTGCCAGCGGATACAGCATATCATTACTGCTTACTGACTGATTGCTAGAGGTTACAGCGCACATTACGGCTCACTGATTAGTTGCTAGAGGGTACAGCAAATTATTTCTGCTTAATTGGTTGCTAGAGATTACTGTACAGTATTACTGCTCACTGATTGATTGCTAGAGGTTACAGCACATCATCTCCATCTCTAATCTACATATGAATGCTACCTTTATTTACATATGAATTGCATTTATTTACATGTAAACACAGGGTCTGCAGGTGAGTCACCTGTACACAACAATAAGGCAGAGCTGAGCAGCATTAGTACCAGCACTTCACACTGAGATACTGGGACACAGCACATGACTAAATCTCGGAAGGACAAGGGAATTTAAATTGGGATAGTTGGCAAGTATGAGGCAGCTGATTTGGGCCCCACAACAATGACAGGGCCCGGGGCAGCTGCCCCTTTTGACCTGCCTTAAAGACGGCCATGTGCCCAGTTATACACTTCAACGACAAGATAAGTGTTAACTGGGGCTTTGAACGGGAGGATGGGACATAGGATATCTAAGCAATGATTTGGATGTTGATTTATTTTTTGTACGTCACTTTTCAGGTTTCAGCCTCTTTAAAACCTTTTTTGAAAATGTAAATCTTTGCGATCATCGGTTGAAGAGGCAAGGTACTCAGCTGGTGAGTATTGTTTGCCAAAAAGTTCCTGTTTTGTTGGTTACATGAGTCAATTGCTCACTTTTATACTGCTCCTTCTGTCAGTCTGAAGGATGAAATGCAGGATTAAAGTTATTAGAAACCTTTTTTTTTTTTCCCAATAATAAATATGTTATAGTGCCTTGAAAAAGTATTTACACCCCTTGAGATTTTCTTCATACAACTGTTCCAAGGGGTTTCGGATATTTTTATTTATTGATCTATATGCACATTATTGTTACATTCAATACAATGTATACTTTTTATACTAAATCTTTTGGTCTGTCTATAATAGACCCCTAGGGGTTTCAACCGTGCCTGCTGCATTAGGTTTTCTTCTTTGTTGCTTTATATTGAGTGACTTCACATAAGATTAAATTCAACGACTCGTTTTCTCTCCTCCTCCTGGAAGCACGTGGAGAAGTTGGAGTTAATTGGAATGGATTTCATATGGAAAGTTGCAGTCGAATCTCCGGATGAAGAGATTGCCAATGAAGCAATACAGCTGATAATCAACTATAGCTACATCAATCTGAACCCCAGGCTGAAGAAAGTAAGTGCCAGCCCACAGATCAGAGTATAAAAATGTCTCGTCTGCCTCTTACAACCAATCAAATTTCTTTCCTATTTTTCTAACCCTCCCTAGAAGGATTTGAATTGGGGGCAACAAAGTCTGTGTTTCAAGTTTGGTATTCGTAATGTTAATAAAAGCTGTTTTTTATTTTTATTTCCCCTATGCAGGATTCAGTTTCTTTGCACAAGAAATTTATTGCAGATTGCTACACTAGATTAGAGGTAAGAATGCTATGATTATGGGGAAGTGTCTTTGATTGCTGTGTCCCTGGGATAGAGCGAATCACGCAGGGTAAAGAGGCAATCGCAGTGGCCCTTTATCATGTGATCAGCTATGTCCAGTCACAGCTGGTCACGTAAAAAGATTTGCCGGTTATCGACTCTCCTTTCCTCAGACCGAGACTGCTTGTGGGGAAAAGCAGAGCCGCTCTATCAGGGCACAGAGAGTACAGCATTTGCACTGATAATCAGGGCCTTCATTATCAATGCAGCCCCATCATTGTCCGTCAATGCAAGCCTTGTCAGAGCCTGTCGGTACAAGCCAGGTTAGTGCCCCATTAGTGCCATCAGTGCCTTCATTATCAATGCAGCTCCATTAGTGCCCCTCAGTGCAAGCCTTGTCAGAGTCCGTTGGTGCAAGCCTCGTTGGTGCCCCAATATCAATACAGTGCCATCAGGGCTTTCATTATCGAAGCAGCCTTATTAGTGCCCCTCAGTGCAAGCCCCATCATTTTTCGTCAATGCAAGCCTTGTCAGAGCCTGTCGGTGCAAGCCCTGTCCGTGCCCCATTATCAATGCAGTGACATTAGTGCCATCAGTGTCTTCATTATCAATGCAGCCCCATTAGTGCCCCTCAGTGCAAGCCCCATCGTCCGTCAATGCAAGCCCTGTCAGAGCTGTCGGTGCAAGCCTTGTTGGTGCCCCATTAGTGCCATCAGTGCTTTCATTATCAATGCAGCCCTATTAATGCCCCTCAGTGCAAGCCTTGTCAGAGCCCGTCGGTGCAAGCCTCGTCGGTGCCCCCTTATCAATGCAGTGCCATCAGTGTCTTCATCATCAGTGCAGCCCCATTAGTGCCCCTCAGTGCAAGCCCAATCATTGTCCGTCAATGCAAGCCTTGTCAGAGCCTGTCGGTGCAAGCCCTGTTGGTGCCCCATTATCAATGCAGTGACATTAGTGCCATCCGTGTCTTCATTATCAATGCAGCCCTATTAGTGCACCTCAGTGCAAGCCCCATCGTCCGCCAATGCAAGTCCTGTCAGAGCCCGTCGGTGCAAGCCTTGTTGGTGCCCCATTAGGGCCATCAGTGCTTTCATTATCAATGCAGCCCCATTAATGCCCCTCAGTGCAAGCCTTGTCAGAGCCCGTCGGTGCAAGCCTCGTCGGTGCCCCCTTATCAATGCAGTGCCATCAGTGTCTTCATCATCAGTGCAGCCCCATTAGTGCCCCTCAGTGCAAGCCCAATCATTGTCCGTCAATGCAAGCCTTGTCAGAGCCCATCGGTGCAAGCTTCGTCGGTGCCCCATTATCAATGCAGTGTCTTCATCATCAGTGCAGCCCCATTAGTGTCCCTCAGTGCATGCCCAATCATTGTCCGTCAATGCAAGCCTTGTCAGAGCTGATCGATGCAAGCCTTGTTGGTGCCCCATCGGTGCAGAAGAAACATTTATTAGCAAAATTTTATAACAGACTATGAAAAACTTTTATTTTTTTTTTGTATTTTTTTTTTACGTTTTGGTCTTTATTATTTACCAAAAAATAAAAATCCCAGTGGGGATTAAATACCACCAAAAGAAGGCGGTATTTAATTCAAAATGATACAAATTTCCTATGGGTACAGTGTTACATGACAGCGCAATTGTCATACAAAATGCGACAACACTGAAAGAAGAACTGAATCTATTCTCTTGAGAAGAGTAAATTAAGGGCCGATATGATCACCATGTGTAAATATATACGGGGTCCATATAGCGATCTTAGTGTTGAGTTATTCGCTTTAAGGTCATCACAGAGGACAAGGGGGCATTCTTTACGTCTAGAGGAAAAAAAGATTTCATCTCTAAATACGAAAAGGTTTCTTCACAGTAAGAGCTGTGAAAATGTGGAATAGACTCCCTGCAGAGGTGGTTCTGGCCAGCTCAGTAGGTTGCTTTAAAAAAGACCTGTATTTCCTAAATGTACATAATATAATTGATATTTATTATATATAAAGTTGAGCCAGGGAAAAATCCGATTGGCTCTCTTGGGAGATCAGGAAGGATTTTTTTTTCCTGCTGTAGCAAATTGGATCATGCTTTGCTGTTTTTTTATTTATTTTTATCTTTTTTCCCTCTGGATCAACTGTGGGTGTAGGTTTGTCTATGTAATAGAGCTGCACGATTCTGGGCAAAATGAGAATCCCCCCCTTTTTTTTTTTTTTTTTTGCTTGATTGTGGTTCTCAGTGTAAAATCTTTCATATTATACATTGGGCTAATGTTACTGGTTATTTTTTTTAAAATTCATTAACCACTTGCAGACCGGACCATTTTGCTGGTCAAAGACCAGACCACTTTTTGCGATTCGGCACTGCGTCGCTTTAACTGACAATTGCGCGGTCGTGCGACGTGGCTCCCAAACAAAATTGACGTCCTTTTTTTTCCCCACAAATAGAGCTCTCTTTTGGTGGTATTTGATCACCTCTGCGATTTTTATTTTTTTGCGCTATACACAAAAATAGAGCGGCAATTTTGAAAAAAACGCATTATTTTTTACTTTTTGTTATAATAAATATCCCTCAAAAATATATAAAAAACATTTTTTTCCCTCAGTTTAGGCCGATACGTATTCTTCTACATATTTTTGGTAAAAAAAATCGCAATAAGCGATTATTGATTGGTTTGCGCAAAAGTTATAGCGTTTACAAAATAGGGATAGTTTTATAGCATTTTTATTAATAGTTTTTTATTATTTTTTTTTTTACTAGTAATGGTGGCGATCTGCGATTTTTATTGTGACTGCGACATTGTGGGGGACCCATCGAACATTTTTGACACATTTTTGGGACCATTGTCATTTATACAGTAATCAGTGCTATATAAATGCAGTGATTCCTGTGTAAATGACACTGGCAGTGAAAGGGTTAACTAGTGGGTGGCAGTGTAGGGGTTAAGTGTTCCTAGGGGTGTGTTACTAACTGTGGGGGGGTTGGGCTTTAATTTAGTGTACACTGATCTCTGCTCCAATCACATGGAGCAGAGATCAGCGTCACTAGTTGCTAGGCAGAATGGAGAAATGTTGACAGCATTTCCTCCATTTGGCCGCTCCGTGAGACGATCGCGGGGATGCCCGCGGCGATCGAGTCTGCGGGTCCCGCGACCTGACTCACGGGGGTCCCGACCAGCGCAGGGCGGCATTGAATATTGGACGTACCTGTACGCCAATATGCCTGCCCGTGCCATTCTGTCGACGTACATCGTCGTGCGCTGGTCGGGAAGTGGTTAAAAAAAAAAATTGCATTTGAACGACAGCTGCACAAATACAGTGTGACCTAAAATATTGCAACAACTACCATTTTATTCTCTAGGGTCTCTACTAAAAAGAAAAAGAACCCCATTTATATATTTATATTATAAAATTTCTAAGTAATTTTCCAGCCAAAAAAAAAAATGATTTTAACTTGAAACCAACAAATGTCAGAAAAAAGGTTTAGTGTTAAAGTGGTTAAACTTCCCTCATTTACACACCAAAGTGTATTTGATTGATCTAAAGGACAAATTGTTACAATGTTTATACTTAAGTTCCATTGCTAAAGAGTGTTGTGATTCTTGGCAGACTGCCTGTTTTTTTTTCCCCTTTCTTTTGACTGCTGTGGCATTAGCAGAGCAGAGAGAATTCTCTGCATAGAAAGAATCGGGCAAGATCGCAATGGGGATAAAATTGCGTTAATGATTGTTGACAATTAATCGTGCAGCTCTGCTATAACTATGAAAGCTTAAAAATTGGCCTGGGCAGGAAGGGGGTAAAAGTGCCCGGTATTGAGGTGGTTAAATGGCAATAGGTCTCTTTTTATTTTTAATCTCCCCTCAAGCATTTCAGTGTACATATGCTATTGATGGAGCTCTGTATGAGGGTCCATAAGGTATAAAAGAAAAAGACATTAAAGACAGATTACAGCTACCTTCCTCTAAGAGCACCTCAGTTACCGGAGCCCATCAGCGAGTCGTAATGGGGGGGGGGGCATTTGTGCAGGTGGGTAGATGTTAGTTGAAAGCTTCTATCATTTTACTGACCTGTTTATATCTTCTATCGATCTGCAGGCTGCAAGTTCTGCACTTGGAGGCCCCACCCTGACCCACGCCGTCACCAGAGCTACAAAAATGCTCACCGCAACCGCCATGCCATCGGTGGCCACCTCGGTGCAGTCACCTTACAGGTAAGTCTGCTCCCTGTGTCCATAGCTCTGCAAGCTCTCTCCTGTGAGCAATACAAAGCTGACATTTACACAAGAATTAAACATTTTCTGTAATTTTTTTGCTTTTAGGTCTACTAAGCTGGTCATTATAGAGAGACTCCTGTTACTGGCTGAGCGCTATGTTATCACTATTGAGGTAATTATTTTCTTTCTTTGTAGTTTAAACCGGTCACATATAATACAGGCTTGTGTTGGAGGCTGTGCTGGACTGACTGGATATATCGCTGGTCCTCAGTGGGTATTCTTGTGGGCAAAAGGAAGAAATGTCTTCTGGTGGATAGTGACCCAGTGATGGTGGCGATGGGCTTTCATGGGGATTGGGCTGCTGCCTTTTCTTGTGTGACCTTAACCACTTTCTGCTCTCGTTCTGGATGGACGTCATATGATGGCTTCCCAGAACGACCGCTGTCGTGTCACCGGGGCTGCGCCGTGTTGCTAGAACGTGGCGCGACCCCGAGCTGTGTAAAGAACCATGACCGCGGCTCTTAACATGTGACTCTGTGATTGATTGAACACAGCCGATCACATGGTTAAACTCGGAGATGCCGGTAATCGGCGCTCCTCACCTCACACTGACAGAGTATGAGAAGGAGAGCTGATCAGCGGCATCTCCTCACAGGGGACAGCTAGGTATGTAATCGGGGCACTGATTACAATTGGGTGCCCACCAGTGCCAGCAATGATTGCCCACCACTGCCAGCAATCTGTGCCAATTAGTGCCCGCAAGTACCAACAGTCTGTGCCCATTAGTGATGCCAGTCAGTACTGGCTATCTGTGCCCACCAGTTCCACCTTATCTGTGCCACCTCATCTGTGCCCATTAGTGCCACCTCATCTGTGCCCATTAGTGCCACCTCATCTGTGCCCATTAGTGCCACCTCATCTGTGCCCATTAGTGCCACCTCATCTGTGCCCATTAGTGCCACCTCATCTGTGCCCATTAGTGCCACCTCATCTGTGCCCATTAGTGCCACCTCATCTGTGCCCATTAGTGCCACCTCATCTGTGCCCATTAGTGCCACCTCATCTGTGCCCATTAGTGCCACCTCATCTGTGCCCATTAGTGCCACCTCACCAGCGCCCATTAGTGCCACCTCACCAGCGCCCATCAGTGAAGAAACATGACTTATTTACAAAATTTTCTGACAGAAACGAAGAAAAACTTTTTTTTTTTTCTTTTTTTTTAATTTTTGGTTGTTTCTTTTTTCCTAAAAACAAAACAAAACAAAAAATAAATAAAAACCCCAGCAGTGATTAAATACCACCAAAAGAAATCTCTATTTGTGTGAAGAAAATAACGATTTCATAAGGTTACAGTGTAGCAAGAGCGCACAATTGTCATTCAAAGTGTGACAGCGCCGAAAGCTGAAAAATGGCGCCTGGGCAGTCGTTTCAGCATGTAGACTTGGATAAAAAGAAAGGAGCGCCCGGTGTCCAGAGAAATGTGAATTCTAAAATATGGTTCATGGACCTTTAATAAAAAATTAGCAACATGCACATTGAGCCAGCAGATTTCGGGGGAAATAGACTCCCTCCTCCTCCTTTAGGGCCAGAAAAATCATCTTGGGTGAAGACACCGCTGGACTCCTGCACAGGTAAGTGCCCTAATATTGAACTTCAGCAGCTACAGTATTTGTAGCTGCTTTTAATTTTTTTTTGGGGGGTGAGCCTGGAGCTCTTATTTAACCACTTCAGCTCCAGAAGAATTTACCCCCCTTCCTGACCAGAGCACTTTTTTTGCGATTCAGCACTGCGCTGCTTTAACTGACAATTGGAGCGGCCGTGCGACGCTGCACCCAAACAAAATTGACGTCCTTTTTTTATTTTTTTTATTCTCACAAATAAAGCCTTCTTTTGGTGGTATTTGATCACCTCTGCTGTTTTTATTTTTTTTCCTATAAACCAAAAAAGTGAAAATTTTGGGGAAAAAAAGCAATATTTTTTTACTTTTTTGCTAAACATCCCCAAAAAATATATAAAAAAAAAATTCTTCAGTTTAGGCGGATATGTATTCTTCTATATATTTTTGGTAAAAAGAAAAATCACAAAATAGGGGATAGAGTTATGGCATTTTTATTAGAATTTTTTTTTTTTTTTAGTAATGGTGGCGATATGCGATTTTTTTTTTTTTTATTGTGACTGCGAGATTTCGGCGGACACATCAGACACTATTTAGGGATCATTTGCATTTCTACAGTGATCAGTGTTATATAAAATTCTCTGGTTACTGTATAAATGACACTGGCAGAGGTTGAACACTAGGGGGCGATCAAGGGTTTAAGTGTGTCCTAGGGAGTGATTCTAACTGGGGAGGGGTGCTCACTACAACATGACAGATCACCGCTCCTGATGACTGGGAGCAGTAGATCCCCCGTCATGTTGCTAGGCAGAACAGGGAAATGCCTTGTTTACATAGGCATCTCCCCCCGTTCTGTCGCTCTGTGACATGATCGTGGGCCTCCAGTTGACATCGAGTCCTCGGAAACGCTCACAGAGTAAGCTGTGGGCAGGCATGCCCACAATTCCGTATCTTGAAGGGGACGTACGGTTCCGTCCATTTGCGCAGCCGTGCCGTCGTGCGCCGGTCGCCAAGCGTTTAACAGCATTGGCAGAGGTTGTTCAAGGTACATTCGATCTTGGAGAACTCCTCCCACCCGCTCCACAATACGCCGGTCAGTTTGCAGGGTACCTTCAATGACAGATTTTTACACCCGCTATGCACCACAGGAAATCATTTTGTGACCATCAAATTATAGAATTCTTCCCTGTGAGGGCTGGAGAATGAGGATTTAATCAGGTTTTCTGGTTTAGAATCAGGATTTTTATGTATTTTTTTTTTTTTTTAATAGTATGTTGGTATTATGTTAATTATTATTCGGGATAATGTTATAGAAAGTCGTGTATTATTCTCATTCTAGTAGATTGATTTTCTGTTTTCAATCTTTATTTATTCTGTGTTGCTTTTTAATAGTATTGATGTTTTATTCGAGTGTCTTTTTCATTTGTTTGTACTAATTGGTGTTAGCGGTAATTTTATTGTGTCATTGTGCTTTGTTCTGTTCATTATTGTGTACTTGTGTTGTCTTTGTTGAACTGCATCGCAATAATTTTCCCTTTTTGGGATTATCAAAGTATTCAGAAAATTAGCGGCTTTAGCACCTTCTCATTAAATCCATTATGTCCCATCTCTGTCCAAATCCTGCCGACTCAACCTCCGCAACATATGCAAAATATGCCCCTTCTTAAAGTGGAACTTTAGTCAGAAAATTGAGTGCTGCTAGATCACGTCAGGTCGGTCCCTTTCGCAGGTATAGATATGTAAAACCTTACGTATAGAAAGGGAGGTTTGGGACTTTAAATGAAGCGCTTGGATAGTGGAGGTGAGTTTTAACCATAATTGGATGTTTATTGATTGTTCAATGGAAAACCATAAATTATAATAATAGAACAAATTCGTAATATATATAGGCATCAATACATTAAAACACAATATATAGTATCCACATAACAATACTTGACAATGGTAATTACATTAAATAAATGAAGTGGCATAGTGATGCCTATGACAGCAAGCCTGGCATCGATAGGTGTACCCACATTGTAAATAAGCATCCACTAAGAATAATTGATATATAGTTAAGTTCATCAATTCATAACACAATAAACATGATTCCATATAAAATATAACTGGGACATCTAATCAATAAAGCTCGACGCGTTTCGTGGGTGTCTCCCCACTCATCAGGAGCTGATGTTATTACAGAGTTCCTGTGGAGTAAAAAAAAATATAAAAATAACGTACCAACCAAAATAATGAGGATTTGATACACGTAGATGATTTGGCCAAAGCAAACTCACCAGTCCAGATGGCAAGCGCTGTGTGTGACGGTGGATGCTGGGTGGGCTAGGCACATACTCTAATTCTATTATTATAATTTATGGTTTTCCATTGAACAATACACATCCAATTATGGTTAAAACTCACCTCCACTATCCAAGTGCTTCATTTAAAGTCCCAAACCTCCCTTTCTATACGTATCAAATTACCGGGATGGAGGCGTGTATCCAGGCCTCATTTAAAGTCCCCAAAAACTCCCCCCCTTACTTGCATATGTAAAACCTTATAAATAAGTGCCTATGCTGTGTTAAAATCACCCTGCTCCGCACATGCTCAGTTGCTTTCTATTTTTAGGCACTGTGCCAAATTTGTAGAGGTCGATTGGCTGACAGCCTTAAAGTGGTTGTAAACCATTACAGACCACTTAGATCTACAGGTAAGCCTAGATTAAGGCTTACCTGTAGGTGCAAGAAATATCTCCTAAACCTACACGGTTTAGGAGATATTTACAAAAAGACAGGCACTGCTGTCTACGGCGCAGGCGCACTGAGCATGCCACTGCTAATGGTGATATGCTGTTAGTGGCGGCTCCCATGCGCATGCGCGGGAGTGACGTCATCGCTGCTCCGGCGCTGTGACTGGCCAGAGCAGCGATACCCAGAAGAAGATGGATGCTTCGTGCTACAGGGGACAGCGGTGACATCGCTGGCTCCTGTGTCAGGTAAGTGACCCATAATTGGCTACTATGCGATGCACAGTAGTCCATTATGCGTTACCTTTGCAGGGAGACAAAGAGGAAGTAAACCCATCAGGGTTTACATCCTCTTTAAAGCCGGAATTAAACCCTTTACATCCAAAGGAAACTGCTTCTGTTTGATCTGCAACTGCCATGGGTGCTGCACATATGATCAGTTGTGACTCCAGCCATTTGATGGTTTGACAGTTTGGTTTAGAAAGTAAGTAAATGTGACAGTTGGCAATCCCAGCATTCCAGGAATGTAACTGTTTATTGAAACTGTTACATCGATGGGTTTAGTTCTGCTTTTATGATTAACTGCTGCTCAGGGGCTCTGGACTTCAGCGAAATGGCCGCCTCCAGCAAGAAGAAACCGAAGCAATGCTGGAGGAAATTTTACAGAACACACTAATTTTGGTGGCATCATTAACGTGGGAAGGGCATAATTTTTTTTATCAAGTTGTTATAGGTAACGTTCCACTTTAATGACATCACAAAGCTTCTAGACCAGGGGTCTCAAACTGCTGGCCCTCCAGCTATTGCGAAACTACAAGTCCCATGAGGCATGGCAAGGCTGACGGTTACAAGCCTGACTCCCACAGGCTGAGGCATGATGGGACTTCCAGTTTCGCAACAGCTGGCGGGCCGCCTGTTTGAGACCCCTGTTCTAGAGATAATCTCTGACCTCGACTGTTACAACTCCCTTTTCTTTGGCTTACCTTTTATATAGGTTATTCCCCCCCCCCCCCCCCCATCTCTCTTCACTGGCCTCCCACTCATTCAACAATAAATACAATTTTAATCACCAACAACTTACAAAGCCACCCGAAACTCAGCCTCCATCTACATCCACATCGCCAACCTCCATCTACATCCACATCGCCCACCTCCGTCTACATCGCCCACCTCCGTCTACATCGCCCACCTCCGTCTACATCGCCCACCTCCGTCTACATCGCCCACCTCCGTCTACATCGCCCACCTCCGTCTACATCGCCCACCTCCGTCTACATCGCCCACCTCCGTCTACATCGCCCACCTCCGTCTACATCGCCCACCCCCGTCTACATCGCCCACCCCCGTCTACATCGGCCACCCCAACCGCCATCGGCCACCCCAACCGCCATCGCCCACCCCAACCGCCATCGCCCACCCCAACCGCCATCGCCCACCCCAACCGCCATCGCCCACCCCAACCGCCATCGCCCACCCCAACCGCCATCGCCCACCCCAACCGCCATCGCCCACCCCAACCGCCATCGCCCACCCCAACCGCCATCGCCCACCCCAACCGCCATCGCCCACCCCAACCGCCATCTACATCGCCAACCTCATCACAACATAGCAACCAAACCATCCTCTCCGCTCTTCCCAAGGCCTTCTGCTCTCTCTAGCTTCCTCGCCGCTACCTTCCACACTCACCTCCAACACTTCAGAGCCTTCCCCATCCTCTGGAACTTTTAAGATTTTGAAATTAAATACATGTGAGGAAAAAGAAAATGATATTTCTCTCCTGTCCTGCAGGATCTCTACTCTGTTCCACGAACAATTCTACCTCACGGTGCCTCTTTTCATGGACATCTGTTAACTCTGAACCTTAATTATGAGTCAACCAAAGATACATTCACCATTGAGGTACGTTTAGATCTTTGTCTTAAAATGTTCATCTCTGTAATACATGCACGTTTTTTTGTTTTTTATCAGTTTATAGGGATTGTAAAGTCTCAGGGTTTCGCATTAAGGTGAAAAACCTTTTGTTCTGCAGCTGCCCCCGGAGCCCCCCCCCCCTTTTTTCTTACCATAACCCGATCGTTCCAGCAACGTGCAGCCGCTGTCTAGGAATCTTTTTGGATAGACTGATAGCAGCGGGAGCCATTGGCAGCTTGTGGTTTCTTGTTTTGGGTGGGGTGCCCCCCCCCCATCTGCAGGTTTTGGGTGGGGTACCCCCCCCCCCCATCTGCAGGTCTACCGACGTTTTTATCCCATCGGCAGGCACATTGGGCAGGGTATAAGGCTGCGGCGGGCATTTGACAGAGTCTCCTGTGTCGTCCTCTCCTCTGAGATTACGGCGAATTCCACCGTGCGTCTCCTAGACTTCCAATAGGATCTCCTGACATTTCAGCCAATGAGGAAACTGGTATCAGACCCACACTTCCTGATTGCCGGAGAGGCGATTCAGTGTTAGAAAAGCGAATATTCTTTTGCTTTCCTAACACACCCTATTTTGAAGCCTATTAGAACCTGTGTCTCTAATCAGGTGTGAAAGGATTCAGCAGCTGAACTCGTAAGCGCGCCCGCACGAGTGCCCCCAGGGAAAGCGTCTCTCCATGGGGGGGGGGGGGGCACCCGATGAAGAGGAGCCAGGAGCGTTGCTGGGACACCTAAGAAGAGGAGGGTAGGGGCTGCTCTGTATGACATGTTTAAAAAAAAAAAAAAAAAAAAAAAAAACCTTTACAGTCACCTTAAAGCTGAACTCCTGGTACAAAAATGATATTTAAATGTATTCCTCATTAGTCACAAAAGATATAAATTAACTTTGTGCACTAAATTCCTTTGCTGACCTAGATATTACCTTGCAAAAGTATTAAACATCATCACTGTGCTCTACGTAGCCTGAACAGAGCTGTGTGGGGCGGACGGACACCCACCTGACACCACCTACCTGTGGAAAACTACAGGAGGGGGGCGGAGACAAGACCAGTCTCCCTGCACAAGGAGAGTGAGCGGTCTTTATTACAGGAAGTCTCACACTGAATGACTGCACAGATCTGGAAGAAATACACAAACCTCACCGAGATTCAATTAAATTACACATGATGAATGCATTTAGACAATATTTACTAGAGGTCGACCGATATATCGGCCGATATTTGCCGTTTTTAAATTAATCGGCATCGGCCGATTAAGCTGATAAAAAGGCCGATTTAGAACAGCGGGACTTGGAAATGACTTCTGTAATAGAAGTCAGTGTAAGTTGCCTGAGTCGTCATAGAAACGTCTTTCCTCCTCTCTGGGCAGACTGCCAAGAAAAGAACAGAAAGATACAATGTTTACACTTCAATGAATGAAATCATCTCAGTGTGTAGAAGTTCTCAGTTTAACCATTTAACCCAAAAAGTATATATATTTTTTAGCAGAGATCCTAGGGAATAAAATAGCGGTTGTTGCAACATTTTATGTCACACGGCATTTGCGCAGAGGTCTTTCAAATGCATTTTTTTGGGGGGGAAAAAAAAATACACTAAATGATTTAAAAAAAAAAAAAAAAAAAAAAACTAAAACAGTTAAGTTAGTCCCTTTATTTTATTTTTTTTGTTTTGTTTTGTTTTTTCCTCCAAAAGTTTTTTAGTTTTTTTTTTTTTTTTTTTTTTTTTATAAGCTGCTTGCACACTGGAGCTGGCAGACGTTGATGGTAAAATGTTGCTAGTTTTAGCAGTGCTTTACCATCATTTTAGCGGTGCTATTCGGCTGCTAGTGGGGCGCATATAACCCTAGCTAGCGGCCGAAGAGGTTAAATGCGCCCGTGAAGCACCGCTGCCAAATCGCATTGCACGCACTTGGGCAGTGGTGCCCATTAATATCAATGGGCAGGAGTGGTGGAGAAGCGGTATACACCACTCCAAACGTGCTGCTTTCACACAGACTGCAGGGGAGCCGTTTTGCAGGCACTTTACAGGCGCTATTTTTAGCCCAAAAGCGCCTAAAAAAACGCCCCCGTGGGAAAGGTGTCTGTTTTTTGAGATGAAGGGGGATAAAAAAAAAATCGGCCTAACATATCGGCCCAAAAAAATCGGCATCATATATCGGCCATCGGCCGCCATGATTTCTAAATATCGGCATCGGCCAGAGAAAAACCCATATCGGTCGACCTCTAATATTTACCTATCTGAGAGTTCAGCTTTAGAAACGCTGCAAGTGCAGTAAAAAATACCTGCTGCTCTGCCAGAAATCCCGTGATCTCCTAATGTTCAGGTTGAGCTGACAACTGAGCCCCTGCTGTACTGAAATCCCAAGTTTTGTTGAGTTTCGTTTGCTGGATTACAGATGTACATGATAAGGATGTGAAGGGAAATCTCAACAGGACCCAGACAGAATATTGAACTAACAGGGGTTTGTTCCTTTTCTTCTCTCTCCAAAAAATAAGTTTTAGCAATACAAACACTTTAACCACATGCCGACCAGGCCATAGCCGAAAGACGGCTACAGCGTGGTCGACTTATTCTGGGAGGGCGTCCATGGACGTCCTCCCAGAATCTTGCTCTCGTGCCCCCACAAATGTTTATGGCAGAATTTTATGTACGATGTCTCATTTCACGTGTCGTGTTATTTTCTCTTGCAGGCCCACAGCAATGAGACGGTGGGGAGCATCCGCTGGAAGATCTCCAGACATCTCAACTGTCCTGTAGAAAGCTTGCAGATCTTTGCCAATGAGAGCTTGGTGAGAAAATGATTAGGCTTATGAATGTTGGAGAAGACCGCTTCCATTTCCATGTGGCGGGCCGATGTCACCAATGACGTATTCTGTTGCTAAGATGAAACTGGGTTAAAATTTGTCTTTCAAGGCACCTCTCCTGCTAGCCGTACTGCTTATCACTGCCTAATTTCAGAGACAATTTTCATTGTGGACTCTAATTGTGGAACTTTTGGAATTGTTGAATTCCTGGTCTTCTGCTGCACTCTGTGGTTCCTCCCACTGGCTCCAATGTCATTACTGTATCCTATATTGACGTAGGGGCCGTGGGATGGAACCATAGCATTCAGAGAATAACACCGGCATCTGACATTCCCACAAGTGTTAAATGCCAAGAGTGTTATGAAGACCGCAGTGCTGGAATTGACGGTAGGTAGGAGGTACAGACAGCTAAAGAGGTAAGTATGCTACCTCTGCTATTGCAGAAAGTGCTATTAAGTGGCTCTGAAGGCAGAAGGTTGTTTTTTTTACCTTAACCACTTCCCGCCCAAGGTGAGTCATATGACCACCTGGACTTTGAGTGGGGGTATCTAAATGATGCCTGTAGCTACAGGCATCATGCAGATATCATATTTTCGGCTGGCGATTCCCTGCGCCATAAGAACAATCATAGCGGCAGTTCAGCCACTTGATCATTCTTACAGTTGGCGGGAGGGGACGCCCTTCCTGCCGCCCTCAGGTACTTGTGGCGCCAGTGGATTCCTTCTCCGGCTCGCCGATCACACGGGTGAGCCGGAGAAGGAATCCACCAACGCCAGAAGTTGCGCATAGAGATTTTTAAGGAACAGATTGTCCCCGGCAATCTCTATGACCTTGAGAGGCCCTGGCACGACGTTATGACGTCACGTCCGGCCTGGCGGAAGTAAACATAGCCGGGGACTCGGCTGGAAAGGCAGAGATCGTTTATTTTTTTTTCCTGCCTGCAGGAGAGATGTGGGTTCTTCTAGTCGATGGGCATCGCAGGCCGTGTCACGAACAGCCGATGTGACGTCAACACTGCGCATGCGCAGATGATTTTCATGGGTCGAGGAAATTTTTTAGAACAGAGCGCTGACTTGAGTTCTAGCTGTCCCGTGATGTCCTCGGGAGCACTGTGTCCAGCCTTGCCCCCGATACTGACACAGCCCTAGGCTGTGCTGCTTTAGGGAAGGAGAGGGGGAGATAGAGTGGCGCTGGCACTGCTAGGGGAGGTGCCTAGGTCTGTACTTGGAGAGGGAGGCAGGGCTCGGATGTGCATAACACCATATGCGAGTATGGGAGGCCATGTCAATCACAGCCTTTGAGGAAAGAGTAGGGGAGGGGTCAGAGTCAAATGGACGCACACAGCACGGCTTGGGATTAAGCACATATGAATACCCAATAGAAAATCGCTTGCTATGGGGGCACTCCAGAAGGGGAGAGAATCCAGGAGGGGACCCAAGAAGAGGAGCATCAGGCTGCTCTGTGCTACTGTATATCCCGCCGATTACGCCGCCTGTGCCGTTTCTTTAGAGCCTGTGCCGTGACCGGCGGGAGTAACGTCATTGCGGCTCCGGACACTCACCGCGCCGGAGCCCGAGAACTTGGAAGAAACACCAGGGAACATGTCAGCCCCCTCAGCGGTGTTCGGGCGACCATGGAGGGATTAGTTGTAAGGTAAAGTATTTCATAACGAGCTAGTATGCGATGCATGCTAGTTAATTATGCCTTTTTGTCTTAATTTTTTTTTCTTTGTTTAGTATTTTTGGGGGGGTTAACAACTTGTGTGTGTGTATATATAATATCATTTTTATTTATTTTTCCCTCTAAGGGAGGGGGAGGAGCCAGGCCAACATGACCTGACCTATAAGGTGAGGGTCTGCTTTAATATAGTGTTTTGTTTTTTTTTTTTGTTTTTTTTTTACAGTTGACAGTCAATAAAGACCAGAAGCTGCTCCATCAGGTGGGATTTTCCGATGACCAGGCCCTCACTGTAAAGACTCTGGGCAGCGGAACGCCATCGAGTAGCTCCGCAGAGACTTCAGCGAGCTCCAGTAGCAGCAGTGCCAGCTTCAGCTCCTCCTACGCCATGGACCAGGTGAGGAGAACCCCCAAGTGCCCCTGAATTTCTTGGTATTTAAATGAGTTTCCATCTTATCGGCCTCTGCTTTCATCTGCAGGAGAAGTCTCTACCAGGAGTGGTGATGGCATTAGTATGTAATGTGTTTGATATGCTGTACCAGTTGGCCAACCTAGAGGAGCCCAGGTACTGAGAAATAATTGTTTTGTCCTTATGTGTGCTGTGGCCATGAATTGGCACTCAGCTTATCATTGGTTTACCTGCATAATATGTAATAATATCTACAGCTTGGTTTCGCCCCGTAGAATTACGGTGAGGGTTCGGAAACTTCTGCTCTTGATCCCAACAGATCCTGCTGTGCAGGAAGCGCTCGATCAGCTGGACTCCCTGGGAAGGAAGGTAAGCAAGCTTTTTTTGCTGGTGTTGTCCTTCCCCCCCCCCCCCCTGCATTCTATTCTTTCAGTGAACAATGTGTTTATTCCACTCAGAAGACGCTGCTTTCCGACTCGCAATCTTCAAAGTCCCCCTCCTTGTCCTCCAAGCAGCACCACCACCAGCAGCAGCTCAGTGCCAGCTCCATCCTGGAGAGCCTCTTCCGATCTTCTGCCCCCGGCATGTCTACCTTCCGCGTGCTCTACAACTTGGAGGTAATCGCGCCACCAAGTCAACCCAACACATGTGTATGTGCTTCTGCATGCCTGCTAATAAAGTCAGTTGCACCTCCTACATTGTGGAAGAGTCTTTCTTACCACACACTCACACAAAGTATCAGAAAAAAAATGTCTGCTTAGGTGAAGATTTTTCTATCACATGTGCAATTATTATGATTATTAGCTTTCTGCTTTTCGTACAGGTTCTCAGCTCCAAACTGATGCCAACTGCAGATGATGAGATGGCGAGAAACTGTGCCAAGTCATTCTGCGAAAACTTCTTAAAAGCTGGAGGATTGAGGTAAGCCATTGTTTTTTTGGGTTTTTTTTTCTCCCCCCGTATGCACCATTGCCTGTCTCCTATGCTATACTACACCCCCACCACCACACCACACACCCCCACCACCACACCACACACCCCCACCACCACACCACACACCCCCACCACCACACCACACACCCCCACCACCACACCACACACCCCCACCACCACACCACACACCACCACACCACACCACACCACACACCCCCACCACCACACCACACACCCCCACCACCACACCACACACCCCCACCACCCCACACACACACACCCACCACCACCCCACCCCCCCCCCCCCCACCACACACACACACACACACACCCACCCAACCCCCCCACCCCCCACTCACACATGAAAGCGCTTCCCATTCATTGCAATGGGCAGGGACGTTTTGGGAGCGCTGTATACAGTGTTTCCAAAACACCCCCCCCCCCCAAAAAAGGGGACCTTTCCGAAACGTCCCGCAAGTGCACCGCCCCTGTGCTTTCTCACTCGGGCAGCATGGGAGGTAGTTTTCAGGTGCTATTTTTAGCGCTAAAACGGCTGAAAACTGCCTCAGTATGAAAGGGGTCTTGCCAATCTGTTAGACCCCTTTCACACCACACCGCCCATAGTGTCGGCGGTAAAACGCCGCTATTTTTAGCGGCGTTTTACCGCCGGATTTGCGGTGCATTTTGGCCGCTAGTGGGGTGCTTTTACCCCCCGCTAGTGGCTGAGAAAGGGTTAAAACCGCCAGCAATACGCCGTAATATTGGCGTTTTGCCGGCGGTATTACAATGCTGCCCCATTGATTTCAATGGGGAGGAGCGGTAAACACACCGCTCCTTCACCGCTCCAAAGAAGCTTCTGGCAAGACTTTTCCCTGACGTCCTGCCAGCGCACCGCTGTAGTGTGAAAGCCCTCGCGGCTTTCACACTACAGACAATGGTGCAGCTTTTTTAGGGCGGATTGCAGGCGCCATTTCTAACGCTATAGCACCTGCAAAACGCCCTGGTGTGAAAGGGGTCTTAGACTTTTGGTGCAGTTTATCTAATAAAAATGAACTGTGCTCTTCTCTAGGGAGTCGACAAATAATAAAAAATAATAAAAAAACTGTATTTTGTATTTGATCCTGCGTCGCTTTGATCCTACCATTTTCTCATAAGTAACCGTTTATTTATTTATTTTTTTCTTTTTCTTCTCTTGGACAGTTTGGTGGTTAATGTCATGCAGAGGGACTCCATTCCAACAGAGGTGGATTATGAGACCAGACAAGGTGTCTATTCTATTTGTCTGCAGCTGGCCAGGTGTGTATCATTTAAACTGACCTTGAAATAAAGCCAGCAAATATAGACCTATGCCAAACGCTTCTTTTTCCGTAGAGGTTCGCAGGGGAAACTGACACGTCCGGGAGTGCTGATCCATTCCATCCTACTAGACCCGGGGTCACTAAACTACGGCCTTCTAGTTGTTCAGGAACTACAATTCCCATCATGCCTGGTCAGGCCTGTGAATGTCAGAGTCTTGCTATGCCTCATGGGACGTGTAGTTCTGCAACAGCTGGAGGGCCGTAGATTGAAGATCCCTGTACTACTAGACTCTCGCTGGTTCCTGTTGACCCGGCCATCGCATATGTGTCCTTTACTGATGTAAAGGTGATCCAGTCCTAGAGAAGTGCTAGTTTCTCTGCAGACATTGGAGGAGGATTTATGTTATTTTTTTTTATTGTATGGAGCGATGTTTGGAAACCTGTTCAAGCAGAAAGGGTCACCATTTACAATCTTCTTTATCAGATATGTCTATCAGGTGTGTTTTATTGACAAATCCTCCTTTTGTCTATTTTTATTTATTTGAAGTGTTACTAAACCCAGGACCTTGCGCAGGGCCGTCTTTATTATTGACTGGACCCTGGGCAAACAATTTTTTGGGCCCCCCTCTTCCATGCAATTTTGCTCTCCACATGTTCAGTTTATTGAATCAGATCAGGCAGCAATTGCGATTGGTTGCCAGAGGTTACAGTGTATCATTACCGCTCACTGACTGGCTGCTAGAGGTTACAGCACACATTATGGATCACTGTCTATTTTCTAGAGGTTTACAGCACACGACTTCTGCTTGTTGATTGAATGCTAGAGGTTACTGGACATCTATACCACTCACTAATTGCTAGAGGTTACTGCACATTATTACTGCTCACTGATTGGTTCCTAGAGGTTACTGCACATTATTATTGCTCACTGATTGGTTCCTAGAGGTTACTGCATATCCTTACCACGCAATGACTGTTGGCACATGCATCACAATTCAGGGTGCTGTGGCACCGTGTTATTTTGAAGAAGAGTTCCACCTCCAATTTGCTTACCTTTGCAGAACAGGCTGATGTTCAGCTTAATGACTATAGTTGTAGGCAGGACTTTTAAGCATGCTCCTTTACCTCTCCAGTGGGCAGCATTCAGCAGAATTGATGGTAGATATGACCTCAGGGGGACATTATATACATATGAATGTTGCCTCTATTTACATATCAATGTCTTGGTCCACAACTATTTAGATATTAATGCGGGTTATTTACATGTAAGCACAAGGTCTGCAGGTGAGTCATTTGTACATGGCGAAAGGGCAGAGCTGGGCAGCAGCAATAGAACTTTACACTGAGATATTGGGACACAGCGCGGGACTTAAACTTCAAGGGATCAGGGAATTTAAACTGGGATAGTTGGCAAGTATGAGGCAGCTGCTTTGGGCCCCACAACAATGATGGGGCCCAGGGAAGCTTCCCCTTTTGCCCTGCCTTAAAAACGGTCCTGACCCTGCGTTCACTATATCTGGTCTCCCACAGTACACAGAACATGGAAATGCAATTATTTTAGTAAATATAAACTGCTAAATACCTTTTTCTCATCAGCAATATATAGCAGTCATGTGTGACTTCTGTCAGTGTCTGATTAAAGCTTGTAGGAGGAGTTCTCTTTTTTTTCTCTGACCTATGAGGCTGCATGACCCCTGACCCTCTGTCTGGACAGTGCTGATCACATGTATGCCGATAACATGTATCCTCCCAAGAAAAAGTAAAAAAAAAAAACTGAGCATGTGCAGAGTGCTCCCAAGGCTCTGTTCTATCAGGAGAAGTATTGGGGACAGGGGAGGGAGGGGAGGAACAGAGAAGACAGGATCAAACAGCCTTTTATTAACCCCTTAGGTTTCCCCAGTAAGTATAACAAACATGCTTTACTGCATATACAGACTGATTTTACTAGTTTAGTAACATTTTAAGGTGGCCCAGTCCTAGACAAGTGTCTGTTTCCCTGCAGACTTCGGAGGAGGAATTTTTTATTATTTTTTTTATGGAGCAATGTTTGGCGACGTGGTCAGCAGAAAAGGTCACCATTTACCATCTTCTTTTTTAGCTATATCGGGCATGTTTTTATTTTATTGACAGGTCCTTTTTTTTTTTTTAAGCATTGGTATTTGTTCAGTCGTGTTCGTGGTACTGTATTCTGATAGAAGTCTCCATTTCTACAGATTTTTACTGGTTGGGCAGACGATGCCAGCTACTTTAGATGAAGATTTGGCCAAAGACGGCGTTGAGGGGTTGTCATCGAGGCCTTTCAGGAATGCAAGCCGCCAGTCTAGCCGTCAGATGTCTCTCTGCGGCACTCCAGAGAAGTCGTCCTATCGCCAGCTGTCTGTGTCTGACCGATCGTCTATCAGGGTGGAGGAGATCATTCCCGCTGCTCGGGTTGCCATTCAGGTGATGCTCAATATCATGGGGTAATTTTATGGTCTAGGTCTTGAATTAAAATTTACAGAGGTCCAGTTGGTAAGCTTTTAGTCCCCCCCCCTCCCCCCTTCATAGTCCCCCCTCCCCCCCCCCCTCCCCCCTTCATAGTCCCCCCTCCCCCCCTTCATAGTCCCCCCTCCCCCCCTTCATAGTCCCCCCTGTACATCACTGTTCTCAACCCCCCTTAACATCACAGCTCCCTCAACACCAATGTCCTCAGACCCCTTTTTAAAGCAGTCCTACAGTGTCAGTTCCCCTTTCATCACGATGCCATGTGCAGGCATAGCCCCCCTCCTCCCCCCCCCCTTACATCACAGTCTTCCTTTCCTTTATTTGCATCCTCCCCTACACAGTCCTACCAGGGCAGAGCCACTTATTACCTGGGTGTTCTCTCCTGGGTCACCCACCTGACTGCTGCAATCATCCTCACCGCGGGAGGGGGCAGTAGCTGCCCAACTTATGTTAAGTGGTTAATTACCCCCTCTGTGCAGATCTACCGCTCACTGTGAAGATGATCGTGGCGAGTGGGATACCCAGGAGAAAACACTTGGCTAATAATTGCCACTGCCGTGACAGGTTTGTCAGTCGGTCCGGATCCAGACCATGGTCCACCATTTAGCGATCCCTGGCCTAGGTCAGTGGTTTTGGACCCTTTCCTCAAGTACCCCCAACAGGCCATGTTTGCAGGTTTTCCTTTATCTTGCACAGGTGCTTTAAACCAGAATCAATGGCTTGGTATATTGGAGAGCTATTTTATCTAGGAGAAAATTCCCAAAACATGGCCTGTTGAGGGGGCGTACTTGAGGACCGGGTTGAGAACCGCTGGTCTAGGTCATTGTTCTCTCCTGGTAGCACTTGGCTTTATTGTAGATGGTACACCTTTTTGTAATCTGTAGTAATTAGCTGCACATTCCTTTACATGTTAGAATTTTAATCTTGAACTATGCAAGTACATCTGCCTTACAGTTTTCTCCTACTTGCCCTACAAAGTCTCATACCTGTTGATCCTGCCGGTGAAATCATCTTTAGCAGCAGGCTTTCTCAACCTTTTTTTTTTCTTCCCCCCCAGAGGAAACCTTTCTAAAAAAAAAAAAAAAAACATTTTGGAACTCCTGCTAGGATTGGTTTATTGGGGTTTGAGGAAAATGTCCCTTCCATTAGTGGCCAGTGAGAACAGTGCCCCCTTTAGTGGGGGGCAGATGCTACCCCTACAGTCAATGCCATTGGCTTGGCTAGGCTAATGGGCTTTGGAACTTTACAGACACCAGCCAATAAGTCAATTGACCACAACTGAAGGAACCCATAGCAACGTCTGGAGGAACCCATGTTAAAGGTTTTCATACTTGGCATTACACCTTCGTTTTTGGAGGCAGGTTGTTCTGATATTTCAAGGACCTGTTCAGATCTTCATGTTCAGAAATTAGATTTTTTTTTTTTTTTTGCTGAGCCCTGCGCTCTGTACGCAGCACCCTGCTGAGCCCTGCGCTCTGTACGCAGCACCCTGCTGAGCCCTGCGCTCTGTACGCAGCACCCTGCTGAGCTCTGCGCTCTGTACGCAGCACCCTGCTGAGCCCTGCGCTCTGTACACAGCACCCTGCTGAGCTCTGCGCTCTGTACGCAGCACCCTGCTGAGCTCTGCGCTCTGTACGCAGCATGCCCCATATACAACCAGCTCTTTGAGGGAAACCATACTGCTGATGCCGCCTGTGATGAATTTGAGTTTGACACCCCTGATTTAGCCAGGTATTCTGTATTACATTTAAACTTTTATTTGGAACACATGACTTCTCTGTTTCATGACTTGGTCACCTAATTTTACAGGAAATATTCTGACACTGCATAGTCATGATGGGAGAAGGAATATTAGACAAGTTAAGGCGCAAATCAAAAATAATAATATATCCCCACGAGCAGAAAAAAAAGAGTCTATGAGAGTACTTGAAATAATAAGTGCAGGATAATTCTGCATCTACTTAATCAAGTCCGGGGGAGTGATTGAACAGTCTTAGTTCATTTGTGGGGAGGATCCGCATGCAGGGCTGCCACCTTAAGAGAGCTGAAACCAAGCTCCAGGATTGCTGAAAGAACGAAGAGAGAGAGGGGCGCCTCTGGGTGCAGATTTTTTTAAAAGTTTATTTACAATATTACAGTAGTAAAATTTTCACTCACATTTAGAAGGTTAAAAACAGGCATTAAGCACAAGAGGGGTCATCTGATGTATCTGGTTCAGTCCGTCAGCCAGTAATCCGGTCCACATCTATCGTCTTTCCTGTTCCTTCCAGCGTTATCCACTGCTCAGATGTTAAGAGATGCTGGTGTTCTGCCGTATAGTGTCCGGCCATGAAATAGTATCTGCCCCGTACTGCGCATGCGCAGTACGGAGCAGACGAAGCTTCAGAAAATTTCCGAAGCTGAACGGCGCCTGAGTGGAGGTGGTAGTCCCACCATCCAAGCGGACATAGGGTTGTGAGTATTAAAGGGCCCCTCTATGCCCACTTGGATAGTGGGGATAGAACCTGGCAGGCACCGTTCATCCTCGGCAATTTTTGGAATCTGTGCATGCGCAGTACACAGCGGACACTATCCGATGGACGTTATTAGACAAGACACCGGCTTGTAGTGGACGCAGAGTGTGTGTACTCAGAACGAGGCTTGGGAAGCAGAGACGAGTAGGGTGCGGAGCTGTGACGTCATGTATGTGCGACGCGTTTCTTGAGTGTGCGGGTCGAGATGGCAAGACGACCGCGCTCTTTCGCCAGGCTAATCAGAGATTAGCCTGACGATAGATGTGGACCGGATCACTGGCTGACGGACTGAACCAGATACATCAGATGACCCCTCTTGTGCTTAATGCCTGTTTTTAACCTTCTAAATGTGAGTGCAAATTGTACTACTGTAATACTGTAAATAAACTTTTAAAAAAATCTGCACCCAGAGGCACCCCATCTCTCTCTTCATTTTTTTGGAGAAGGAACATTGACTAATGTTTTGGAAATACTCATCTAGCTGTTTTATAGCATCCTCCTGTAATATAATAACGTGCCCGCTGTTGTCTTTTTTTCCTCCTGTCTTTCCAGACAATGGAAGTCAATGATTTCACCTGTACCGTGGCCTGTTTCATGAGGCTGTCATGGGCAGCGGCAGCTGGCCGCCTGGACCTCGTCGGCAGCAACCAGCCAATTAAAGAAAGCAACAATAGCTTGTTCCCTGTTGGACTCCGGGGCAGACTGAGCAGCTCAGGTGTGAGACCGCTGTTTCACGATAAGAAAGATTTCCATGTTATAACACTATGATGTGCTGATTGGCGGTTACTTTAGCTTTGTTTTTTATCGCCCTCCTATTGAGCTTGTGGTTCTCTGTAGCCGTATAATTGTGATAGAAGTCAGCAGCAGCGAATTGTTCTCTTTTGCAGGAAGTAATTGTAGTTCCGGAAGTGAAGGCGAGCCCACGTCGTTACACGCCTGGATCTGCGTCCGTCAGCAGTCAGTCTCCACCAAAGATGCCATTATTGCTGGAGAAGCCTTGTCCCTCCTGGTGACCTGTCTGCAGCTGCGCAGCCAGCAGCTAGGTATGTATTGGTGGCTCCCGTATAACAGATTGGCGGATAACGCCTTTTATTTGTTTTATATTCGGTATTGGGGTTCAGCACTCTGGCCTTACAGCGTTGGGGCTCTTGGAATTGATTCCCACCTACACTGCTGAGAAGTTTAGTATTTGTACCTGCGGGGATCTCCAGGTGAATAACCAAGTCAGGTGATCCGTCAATATTAACCACTTACAGACCGGACCATTTTGCTAGTCAAAGACCAGACCACTTTTTGCGATTCGGCACTGCGTCGCTTTAACTGACAATTGCGCAGTCGTGTGATGTGGCTCCCAAACAAAATTGACGTCCTTTTTTTTCCCACAAATAGAGCTTTCTTTTGGTGGTATTTGATCACCCCTGCGGTTTTTATTTTTTGCGCTATAAACAAAAATAGAGCGACAATTTTTTGAAAAAAACGCATTATTTTTTACTTTTTGTTATAATAAATATCCCCCAAAAATATATAAAAAAAACATTTTTTTCCCTCAGTTTAGGCCGATACGTATTCTTCTACATATTTTTGGTAAAAAAAATCGCAATAAGCGATTATTGATTGCTTTGCGCAAAAGTCATAGCGTTTACAAAATAGGGATAGTTTTATGGCATTTTTATTAATAATTTTTTATTATTTATTTTTTTACTAGTAATGGCGGCGATCAGCGATTTTTTTTTTTTTTATTGTGACTGCGACATTGTGGGGGACACATCGGACATTTTTGACACATTTTTGGGACCATTGTCATTTATACAGTAATCACTGCTATATAAATGCAGTGGTTCCTGTGTAAATGACACTGGCAGTGAAGGGGTTAACCAGTGGGTGGCAGTGTAGGGGTTAAGTGTTCCTAGGGGTGTGTTACTAACTGTGGGGGGGTTGGGCTTTAATTTAGTGAACACTGATCTCTGCTCCAATCACCTGGAGCAGAGATCAGCGTCACTAGTTGCTAGGCAGAATGGAGAAATGCTGTTTACAACGGTATTTCTTCATTCGGCCGCTCCGTGAGACGATCGCGGGTATGCCCGCGGCGATCGAGTGCGCGGGTCCCACGACCGGACTCACGGGGGTCCCGACCAGCGCGGGAGCACGCCGGCGGTGGCGCGCTCCCGATGGCAGGGCGGCAAATTTAAAGGGACGTACAGGTACGCCCATTTGCCTGCCTGTGCCATTCTGCCGACGTACATCGGCGTGCGCTGGTCGGCAAGTGGTTAACTATGCCCTATTTTGTAAATGCTATAACTTTTGCACGAACCAATCAATATACGCTTATTTCGATTTTTGTTTTTTTATTTTTTTTTACCAAAAATATGTAGAATAATACATATCGGCCTGAACAAAAATAAACTGAATATTTTTGAGGGATATTTATTATAGCAAAAAGTAAAAAAAAAAAAAAAACAGTAGAAAAATTGTTGCTTTTTTTTTGTTTTATAGCGCAAAAATTAAAAACTGCAGAGGTGATCAAATACCACTAAAAGAAAGCTCTATTTGTGGGGGGAAAAAAGTCAACTTTGTTTGGGAGCCACGTCGCACGACCGCGCAATTGTCAAAACGATGTAGTGCCGAATCGCAAAAAGTGCTCTTGTCTTTGGGCAGCTAAATGGTCCCGGGCTGAAGTGGTTAATGTGAGATCTGGGGTCAAAAAGACTCACAATTACTCTTAAATGCAATAAAAAAAAATATATATATAAATTTTCAATAACTCCCCCCCCCCCCTTTTTTTAAGACCATTGGGCGGAAGTGACAATTGTCGTCGCTTGCGCCATCCAATGGTACGGGGGGGGGGGGGGGGGGGGTGGGGTGGGTCATCGTTTTTTCACTCTGCATACCTCCTCTCAGGGGAGTAGATCAGATCGTCTCCACCGTGACCAACAGTACCAGTTAGCAGCGTAGATGACCGGAAAGCAGCAGGAGGATGGGGCACCTCTCCTGCTGCCAATAAAAGTGATCTCGCAAGGTATCTGCTGCCGTAATGCCGGTATTCTACGTCAAAGTAGTGATGTATAACGACGGCAGGCGGTTGATAAGTGGTTAAAGTTATTTTAAGAGCCCTTTCACACTGAAAGCGCCCAGGCACCCCTGCTAGCGGGCAAAAAAAGGTTAAATCTGCCCGCAGCGACGCTGCCCATTGATTTCGATGGGCGGGAGCGGTGTATTCACAAAGAATACATCAGAAGAAGCTGTTGGCAGGACTTTTTGTGACGCCCTGCCAGTGCAGCGCCCCAGTGTGAAAGCACTCAGGCTTTTTTTAACCTTTTGTACAGAGCTGTTTTTTGTTCTCAGGTCACTCGCCGCCGCTCCTGGCCCCTCCCTCCTGCTGAGTGCCCCCTCAGCAAACAGTTTGCTATAGGGGCCCCCCGAGCCGCTGCTCTGTTTGTCCTTTCAGACACTGAGCCATGGCTCAGCCCCATCCCATCTCTCTCTCTCCTCATTGGCTCACTGGCTTTGGTCCCACTGCTGTGTCTCAACCAATCAGGACGGAGCATCCTGGACAAGCGAGGCTCTCGTTAAACATTGCTGGATAGAGATGGGGGCTCGGGTAAGTGTTAGGGGGGTTGAGGGGGGGCCGCTGCACACAGAAAGTTTTTTATCTTAATGCATTAAATAGAAAACAAAAACCTTCTGCCTTTGCAACCACTTTAAAGCATCCCCTATGGGCAATTTTGGGTACCAAACTTTGCCACCATTTTGAGTATCTATTTACGCAAAACAACCTCTTTTGTATGTCACCTAAAAACTGCATAATTTTGTGTGTACTAAAATTCGTTTTTGTTTTTTTATACCAAAAATGTGGGTTCATGTGACAAAATTGCAACTGTCTACATTTTTAGAATAAGATGTAAAAAGTGGGCTGCGGTGTGAACTAATACTGATAGTCGTATCTGCTGTCCATCATAAATTGGCCTCTTATTCCTCTGTTGCTGCAAAAGTAAGGCTAGTTTATCTTGTGAGCCAGAGCCGGTAAGCCTGATTTCCCCTAGGAAAATGGACACTAAGCAGAAAGCCAGAGGATATTGTGCCTCCCCTTGTTGGCTATAGCGCTCTGCATAGGAAGAGAGGGGGATCCGCTTTACCTTAAGAGATTGCCCCTGGTTGGGGGCAAAACTGTTGCAGGCATAAAGTGCAAGCATCCAGAGGTGCACATACCTGCAGCAGACTCCGGCATCTTCCTACCCCCTTCTCACACCTACATTTTTGAAACTTCACGTAAGCATTGAAGCTTGCTGGTCCTTTCCTACCCTCCTGAGCGTTCCTATTGCCCCCCTCCCAGCAGGAGAGGGATACAAGAGAAGATATTCTAAGCATACATTACACTTCAGCTTTCTCGGGAATCTGCAAGTATTTAATGTAATTTAAAGCAGGTTTCTTGCATGTAATCAGATTATTTCTTTGCAGGATCTTTCTATAATTTGCCTTCTGTTGCCGATTTCGTAATCGATATTCTCCTGGGCTCCCCCAGTGCAGAGGTGAGCTGCAATGAGTGTGATCATTTTTCTTTTTGGCTCAGAGCTTCTCTGTGCACGTACCATCCGTTAATCACGTGCCTTTGTTTCTATAGATACGCCGTGTTGCCTGCGACCAGCTGTACACACTGAGTCAGACAGACACATCCGCCTACCCTGATGTACAGAAGCCCAACCTCTTCCTGCTGGGGGTCGTCTTGTCTGCACAGCTGCCACTGTGGTCTCCTACCAGCATCATGAGAGGCATCAACCAGAGGTAGGACTTGGGGGTTCTCTGCAACAATAAAGCCCATGTTACTAAGCCCAGGATCCTGCATTTACTATATCTGGTCTCCCACAGTACACACCACATGGAAATGCATTTATTTTAGTAAATATATAAACTGCTAAATATCTTATCAGCAGCATATAGCAGTCTTGTGACTTCTATCAGTGTCTGGCCGAGGACTGGTTAAAGCTTGTAGGAGGAGTTTATATTCTTCTCTGACTGTCCTATGAGGCTGCAGGACCCCTGACAGTCTGTCTGGACAGTGCTGATTGCCCTGTGCTGATCACATGCACAGTAACACTTTACAGACAAGTAACAGGCGCAAAACCCAAATTACTATGGAAACAACACAAGTTGATGGTCAGGAAGAAGAGGATCAAAACATAAAAAATGAAAAGTGTGAAATGAAAAGCGCGAATCAACACTCACCAAACTTCTATTAACACGAAATTAGCTGAAGAAGCCCAAAGGGTGGCGCTAAAGAGCTGAAAAACCACGTAGTACATCACTACGTTTGTATTTGTTGGCCAACAATTCCAAAGGTAGTACGTCACTACGTTCATATTTGTTGGCCAACAATTCCTTGCCGTTTTGTATGCAAGACATATTTGGGCCAACGCCCTTTGGACAACAATCCGATCGTGTGTACGAGGCTTTACGCTTCAATTACTTCAATGGCCTGCTTATATATGTTCCCAAGGGTGAGGTGAAAAGTACCTGCTCAACATCTTAAAGGATCTTACAACTTTGAAACCTAAGGACTAAAAAAAGTCCAGACTGACGGGTACATCGGTTTACACAGCGGGGCTGCTCTGCCAAAGTATATGTGCGGTGGGTGGTCCGGAAGTGGTTAAAGCAGGGTTAGGTTATAAAAAAATTTTTTTAAAAAAATATCCCAAGCTTTGAACATCTCACGGAGCTCTGTTCAATCCATCATTGGAAAATGGAAAGAGTATGGCACAAATGCAAACCTACCAAGACATGGCCGTCCACCTAAACTGACCAGCCGGGCAAGGAGAGCATTCATCAGAGAAGCAGCCAAGAGGTCCATGGTAACTCTGGAGGAGCTGCAAAGATCCACAGCTCAGGTGGGAGAATCTGTCCACAGGACAACTATTAGTCGTCTCTCCACAAATCTGACCTTTATGGAAGAGTGGCAAAAAGAAAGCTATAAGTCACCCTGTTTGCGAGAAGCCATGTGGGGGACACAGCAAACATGTGGAAGAAGGTGCTCTGGTCAGATGAGACCAAAAATGAACTTTTTGGTCTAAAAGCAAAACACTATGTGTGGTGGAAAACTAACACTACTCATCACCCTGAACACCACATCCCCACTGTGAAACATGGTGGTGGCAGCATCATGTTGTGGGGATGAATTTCTTCAGCAGGGACAGGGAAGCTGGTCAGAGTTGATGGGAAGATGGATGGAGCCAAATACAGGACAATCGTAGAAGAAAACCTGTTAGTGTCTGCAAAAGACTTGAGACCGGGGGGGCGGATGTTCACCTTCCAGCAGGACAACGACCCGAAACATCCAGCCAGCGCTACAATGGAATGGTTTAGATGAGGGGTCTCAAACTGGCAGCCCTCCAGATGTTGCAAAACTACAAATCCCATGAGGCATTGCAAGACTGACAGTTCCAAGCATGACTCCCACAGGCAGAGGCATGATGGGCCTTGTAGTTTTGCAACAGCTGGAGGGCCGCCAGTTTGAGACCCCTGGACTTTAGATCAAAGCATATTCATGTGTTAGAATGGCCCAGTCACAGTCCAGACCTAAATCCCATTGAGAATCTGTGGCAAGACTTGAAAATTGCTGGTCACAGACGCTCTCCATCCAATCTGACAGAGCTTGAGATATTTTGCAAAGAAGAATGGGCAGAAATGTCCCTCTCTAGATGTGCAAAGCTGGTAGAGACATCCCCAAAAAGACTTGGGAAGCAAGTTCTACAAAGTATTGACTCAGGGGGGCGCCATACAAATGTACCCCCCCCCCCCCCCCCCCCCCCACTTTTCACATATTTGTAGAAAATTTGGAAAACCATTTATCGTTTTCCTTCCACTTCACAATTATGTGCCACTTTGTGTTGGTCTATCACATAAAATCCCAATAAAATACATTTATGTTTTTGGTTGTAACCTGACACAATGTGGAAGGTAGAGCAGAATAATCTTCAGATTTTATCTCAGCTCAGTGTAGGTATTGCATATAGTAGCTGCCACCAAAAAAATGAATAATCTGAAATTTCGATATTTTGCTCAGTTGCTATATTTGGACTCCAGTTGCATTTGAGCTGTAATAATGTTGGCCTCTTTTATAAAAATGTTCTCTTTTTGTTTATTCGAGTGCGGTTTTTTTTGTGCACACTGCTGATCCCGGGAACAAAGGTGCTTGCTTGGCAAAATGGGTGTTGGGAACAATGGCAGAGTCTGCTTTTCGGTACATTAGGGCATTCCTTGCATTCAGAGTCTCGGAGTTTGCAGCTTAGTTTTGCATTGCGGCACTGACAATAGGATCTAGCTGCATTTCAGAACCACCAATGAGTATGAAATAAATAAACGCAATAGGTGGGTTGCTTTAGAATAATTAACTTTACAAATGTATCCATTCCTAGTTTGTGTGGTAACAGTTTAAGACCTGCTCCGCTTCTGAGTAAGCTTAGTACCCCAAGAATTACCATCTTTCCTGTAAATGAACATTGCTTTTATATCTCACAGCTTTATTAATTGTATCCTGTATATTGTGTATTTTAGATTGTTGGCCCAGTGTACAGAATATTTTGATCTGAGATGTCAGCTACTGGATGACTTGACGAGTAAGTGAAATCTTTTATAATGCTTGAAGGCATAGCTGTCATTTTGATTAGCAAACGGGTAATTAAAAAAAGTAACATATATCAGTGGATATCGGTATCAGTGTTTGTTTTTTTTATTTCATTTTTACGATTTAACCTTTTAAATATTACATATGTTTATGTACTTGTTTATTTTTATCTGCCCTGTTGGCGGGCTTTGGTGAGATATCAGGGGTCTAAACAGACCCCTGACGCCTCCCCTTTGAGACAGAGAAAGGGACTGAGGACACAGATTCCCCAGTAATGTAGAAAAAATGATCCGTGCTCAGGTTGTTGCTCTTAAAAATTTTCTTCATTTATAGCCACAGTGAACAAACACAGATTAAGTCAGTTGACACGTTTCAGCCTATAAGGCCTTAGTCATAATGAGTTATTATTATTATTATTATTATTATACAGGTTTTATATAGCGCCAACAGTTTGCTCAGCGCTTTACAACATGAGGGCAGACATTACAGTTACATTACAATTTGGTACAAGAGGAATCAGAGGGCCCTGCTCGTTAGAGCTTACAATCTGAAAAGGAAGGGGCAATTGATACAAAAGGTAATAGCTGTGGGGGGATGAACTGATGGAGGAAGTAAAACAGTGTTAGAAGCACAATAGGCTTCTTTGAAGAGAAGTGTTTTCAGGGATCGTCTAAAGATGGATAGATTAGGGGACAGTCGGACAGATTGGGGTAGGGAGTTCCCAAGGATGGAAGAAGCTCTGGAGAAATCCTGGAGGCGAGGATGGGAGGAGGTGACAAGGAAGCTAGAGAGCAGGAGGTCTTGGGATGACCGAAGAGAGCGGCTTGGTTGGTATTTTGGGACTAGGTTAGTGATGTAACTAGGGGCAGAGTTATGGACGGCTTTGTAAATTATTATTAGTACTTTGAATTTTATTCGTTGGGTGAGTGGAAGCCAGTGCAGGGATTGGCAGAGAGGGGTAGAAGACACTGGTTGGTAAGGTGGATGAGTCTGGCAGCGGCATTCATTATGGACTGAAAGGGGGATAGTCTATGTAAAGTTAATCCAATGAGGAGGGAGTTGCAGTAGTCGAGGCGAGAGATGACCAGGGAGTGAATTAGAAGCTTGGTGGTGTCATTAGTTAAAAAGGGGCGTATTCTAGAAATGTTGCCGAGGCTAAGGCGGCATGATTTGGACAGGGCTTGTATGTGGGCATGTGAGTTATGACTAAGGCCTTATAGGCTGAAACGCGTGAACTGACTTAATCAGCGTTTGTTCACTGTGGCTATTCAATAAAAATGAAGAAAATTTTAAGAGCAACAACCGGAGTGCGGATCATTTTTTCTACATTACTCTACTCAGCCAGCGACTGTGGATCGTGCACCTTGGAGCTCTGCTATCTATGTGGTGTATGGATAGTAGCGCTGACTTTTTTCTGTTTGTACGGATTCCCCGGTCCCTTTCTCTGCAGCCTTAGCTGCACTGAAGATGAACAGGAGACAGAGGCTCTTCTCCATTCATAAGCCGAAGCATCATAAACACTGTTTACAATGCTCAGTTATGAATGGACAGTCAGTGATCACTGACTCTGTGCACTCAGAAAAGGAAGGAGCCAGTAAATTACATATTTACCAGCTCCTTCCTCCACTCTCCATCCTGACAGATCCAGGACATGGGGGGGACTGGGTGAGCACAGAAGGGGACCAGAGGAGCACAGGTGGGGGGCCAGAAGAATACAGAGGACCACCAGATCAGACTCTGGGAGCCAGCAGAGGACCTGGAGGAGGGCACGGGACGATCAGTGCGGGCAGTTACAAGCATCGATCTCCCTGTATACCTTTTAATAAAGCAGCTGACAGCCGCAGAGGGGAGAGGAGGAGAAGCGGCTGTCGGCTGATGTTGACCCAAGTGCTAACCAGTTTCCACCCTGATATGTTTTTCTGTATTGTCCCCACACAGCAACAGAGATGGAGCAGCAAAGCATTAGCCCGGCAACCATGCTGGAAGATGAGATCATGTGGTTGGATAATTTTGAGCCAAACCGCACAGCGGAGTGCGAGACCAGCGAGGCGGACAATGTGTGGCTGGCCGGTCACCTCCGGCTTATAAAGACACTGCTGTTTCTGTGCGGCGCGGAGAAGGAAATGCTCGGTGAGTGTGCACCCCCTCTTGGCTTGTCTGTTAACCCTGGTAGTCCTCAGATATAACATAATCCCTTTCTGAATCATGTCCTGTCCATGTTACTGTGTTCTCATTGTACAGGACCCTCTCTGATTAAACAGCTCCTGGATGACTTCCTGTTCCGAGCCTCCAGGATAATCTTGAACAGTCATTCACCAGCTGGCAGCGTGGCTCTCAGCCAGCAGGACTTCCACCCAAAGTAAGATGGCAGAACCCAGCCAGGTCAATGATTTCTTCCAGTATTTACTGTGTGTGTCCTGCACAAAGCTCGCTCCTGTTCCAGTCTTCATCTGCCAAGATTTTATCTATGAAATCTTCCTTGAAAAACCCTCTCCCACTGACACCAACGATGAGGGCACTATCCTCCCACTGACACCAACGATGGGGGCACTATTCCTCCCACTGACACCAACGATGGGGGCACTATTCCTCCCACTGACACCAACGGTGGGGGCACTATTCCTCCCACTGACACCGGCAATGGGGGCACTATTCCTCCCACTGACACCGGCGATGGGGGCACTATTCCTCCCACTGACACCGGCGATGGGGGCACTATTCCTCCCACTGACACCGGCGATGGGGGCACTATTCCTCCCACTGACACCGGCGATGGGGGCACTATTCCTCCCACTGACACCGGCGATGGGGGCACTATTCCTCCCACTGACACCAGCGATGGGGGCACTATTCCTCCCACTGACGCCAGCGATGGGGGCACTATTCCTCCCACTGACGCCAGCGATGGGGGCACTATTCCTCCCACTGACGCCAGCGATGGGGGCACTATTCCTCCCACTGACGCCAACGATGGGGGCACTATTCCTCCCGCTGGTGTATGTAATTGGTTCAGCTCTCCATCACAACACTTTGCACCTTCTGTCAGAGTCCTTTATACAGCGAAAGATAGGAAGCTGTTGCGAGGGCAGAATAATCTATATATAGGAAATATCTAATATATAGGTAATTATAAATAGCTTAACTCAAATCAATAAAGTGCTAGTGCATAAATGATAAAAGTCCATAAAACATGAGTGAAAAACATGAAATGAGAAGCTCCCAAGATAACGGTTCATCCAATGGATAGAGGAGTTTCTCCAGAGTAGTAGGTGAGAAAGTATCCAAATGACCCCAGTGGGAGAAAGAGGGTGTCATAGCACCCTAGTATGATTAAAAATTGAGGCTTACCAAAAGCATATGGCCGCAATCAAGTGGTCAAAATGAGCCTCAGTAAAGCAAAGCTGGTTATCTTCTCCAATCCAGATGGTTCATCAAGCCAAAAGGACCCCACCTCCAATCCACTAATCATTATCACTCCACAGTATGGAACAAAAAAGATAAGCCGACCATAGTGAAGCCCGCATAAAAGTACTTGTTTATTTAAAAGTATAAACATTGACATTGCGCCGATACAGAGCTCCATATATGTAGAATCTGCCAGTTTCCATGGTAGGGGTGCGCATGCATAATGTCGTACGTCCTAGTTCCCCCCAACGCGTTTCGTCATGTGGCATCATCAGGTGGCACGATACCTATCACTACAGTTCATACGGAATTTATAGGGAACTAATGTAAATGAGCAAAATGTCAATTTGAGGCCTGCAAAATCCATTAAATGGACCAACCAGATATGAGGAGAAAAATGTAATTCATTAAATTTTTTTTATCCTACGAAGATGCTCTTATGTAAACATCCGCCTTGCAGCTCCTGCTGTCTAGTTATCCCTGTCAGTCTCCTCCTGTGTTCAAGGTGCAGTTCTGTAAGCAGTCGTCTGGCGGCATACGAGGTTCTGGTGATGCTGGCGGAAAGCTCCGTGGCCAATCTGCAGCTCATCACCAAGGAGCTCCTATCGATGCACCATCAGCTGGATTCCGCCCTCACCAAGGAGTTTGATGTGAGTGATAAATGTTGGATTTTTTTTTTTTTTCCAATCAGGGCTAAGTGACGGTGTCTAGAGGTAGGCCAGCACTCTCTTGGCTTTTTGTATTTACCTCGCAATGTTCCTTCAGCACCTCCCCACGTGGAGCTTAGACAAGGGGATGATGATATGGGTTCTTCTCATGACACTGTTTAGGGCTTCATGATTGCTCAAGCCCCAGCATTGTCACATCGGGGAGGTCATCTGCTCACATTTACCGGCAGTGTGGGAAGATGACCTGGGGATATGGCTTGGTGTATGTGTGTGTGTGTGTGTGTGTGTGTGTATGTGTGTATATATATATATATGTGTGTGTATGTAATGTGTATATATACCGTATATACTCGAGTATAAGCCGAGATTTTCAGCCTCTTTTTTGAGGCTGAAAGTGCCCCCCTCGGCTTATACTCGAGTCATCGCCGTCTGTCTGCCCGATCAGCGTGTCGAGCAGACAGACGGCGGCCATTCGAGCGTTCAAAATCCGCGCCGCCGTCTGTGATAGGCGGAACACTCACTTTCCCTGCAGTCTGTGTTCCGCCTATCACGGACATCCTTTCATCCTCGTCCGTAGTATGAGGATGAGCGGACGTCCGTGATAGGCGGACCACTGGCTGCTGGGAAATTGAGTGTTCCGCCTATCACGGCGGAACACTCAATTTCCCAGCAGCCAGTGGTCCGCCTATCACGGACGTCCGCTCATCCTCATACTACGGACGAGGATGAAAGGATGTCCGTGATAGGCGGAACACAGACTGCTGGGAAAGTGAGTGTTCCGCCTATCACAGACGGCGGCGCGGATTTTGAACGCTCGAATGGCCGCCGAAGAGCAGAAGGACGGAGGCTCGGCGGCTCGGCTCGGGACAGGACGGGACGGAGGCTCGGCGGCTCGGCTCGGGACAGGACGGGACAGGACGGGACGGAGGCTCGGGACACAGGTAGGCTGGACACACAAGGCTGCACACACACACACACACACACACACACAAGGCTACACGTACACACACACAGGGATGGATGGACACAGGGATGGATGGACACAGGGATGGACACGGACACAGGGATGGATGGACAAAGGGATGGATGGACACAGGGATGGATGGACACAGGGATGGATGGACACAGGGATATGGATGGACACAGGGATATGGATGGACACAGGGATATGGATGGACACAGGGATGGATGGACACAGGGATGGATGGACACAGGGATGGATGGACACAGGGATGGATGGACACAGACACAGGGATGGACGGACACACAGGGATGGACAGGCATGTCTCACCCTCGGCTTATACACGAGTCAATCATTTTGCCAGTTTTTTTGGGGTAAATTGGGGGCCTCGGCTTATATTCGGGTCGGCCTATACTCGAGTATATACGGTATGTATATGTATATATATATATATATGTGTGTGTGTGTGTGTGTGTGTATATATATATATATATATATATATATATATATATATATATATATATATATATACAGCTTGGAGGAGTTGCGGGCTATCTGCAGACTGACACTTTTTTGCCTGATTGGTCAAACTGGGTGTCTATTTTAATTTTTATGGGCATTTGATTATGTGTTTGTAACATTGTATCATTATATTTTTGCAGTATCTACCGCCTGTAGACAGCAGGTCCAATTCGGGTTTTGTCGGACTGAAGAATGGAGGAGCGACCTGTTACATGAATGCCGTCTTTCAGCAGCTGTACATGCAGCCTGGCCTTCCTGAGGTCTGATAATCATTTAAAATACAAGTTTAGGGGGGGTCTGGGTTTTGCTCGTGTTCAGCAGACTGAATTAAAGGATGATAATAAAGGAGAAGCACCTACCCAGAGGCTAAAGTACCTCCATTGCAAAAATACTAAAAAGTGTAAAAGAAAATTGCCCCTTGGATTTTAAGGAGGTCGCAACACAAGTGAACAATTGCTGGCACTGGTGGGCAATCATTGCTGGCACTGGTGGGCACTTGTAATCAGGGCACTGATCATCAGTGCCCTGATTACAAGTGCCCACCAGTGCCAGCAATGATTACATACGTAGCTCTCCCCTGTAAGGAGATGCCGCTGACCAGCTCTCCTCTTCTCACACTCTGTCAGTGTGAGGCTAGGAGCGCCGATTCCCGGCATCTCCGTGTTTGCATGTGACCGGCTGTGGTTGGACATAGCCAATCACATGGTTGAAGAACTATGGCTCTTTACACACTCTCTTGTCTTAGCAACCCCGGGCCGCTGCACTGCGTGCCCCCCGGTGTGCGTGTGAGAGTGGTCGTTCTGGGAGGCCATCATATGATGACCACCCAGAACGAGAAGAGCGCACCACCCCGCTGTCATTTGACGGTGGTCGGGTGACAAGTGGTTAAGCTGTATATACCCTCCATATATGATAGAGGACACTTTGCTACTCGACTATCGTTTTATGCCCCCTACACTGCACACTGGCTCACTGGTCCTTCACAACAATGGTTTTAAATCTATTATAGTGACCGTGCCCATTTTTCTTTGATAATATTTACAGACAATTGTTTAGTCTCTGCTTTGAGCTCATAGGATTTATTGTGTCATTCAGACCTTGCTGTCTATGGAAGATGAAACGGATAATCCAGATGAGAGCGTCTTCTATCAAATCCAGTCTCTGTTTGGCCACCTGATGGAGAGCAAGTTGCAGTACTATGTGCCTGAGAACTTCTGGAAGGTATGAGTTTACACAGAGCATGAGCTGTCCATAGGGGTTTAAACAGAGCATGAGCTGTCCATAGGGGTTTACACAGAGCATGAGCTGTCCATAGGGGTTTACACAGAGCATGAGGCGTCCATAGGGGTTTACACAGAGCATGAGCTGTCCATAGGGGTCTACACAGAGCATGAGCTGTCCATAGGGGTCTACACAGAGCATGAGCTGTCCATAGGGGTTTGGACAGAGCATGAGCTGTCCATAGGGGTTTGCACAGACCATGAGCTGTCCATAGGGGTTTGCACAGACCATGAGCTGTCCATAGGGGTTTGCACAGACCATGAGCTGTCCATAGGGGTTTGCACAGAGCATGAGCTGTCCATAGGGGTTTACACAGAGCATGAGCTGTCCATAGGGGTTTACACAGAGCATGAGGCGTCCATAGGGGTTTACACAGAGCATGAGGCGTCCATAGGGGTTTACACAGACCATGAGGTGTCCATAGGGGTTTACACAGTTCATGAGGCATCCATAGGGGTTTACACAGATCATGAGACGTCCATAGGGGTTTACACAGATCATGAGGCGTCCATAGGGGTTTACACAGAGCATGAGGCGTCCATAGGGGTTTACATAAAGGAAGATGTGTCCATAGGGGTTTACACAGAGGGTGAGGTGTGTCCATAGGGAAGAAGTGTCAGTATGGGTTTTGCTTAGAGCAAGAGGTGCCCATAGGGTTTTGCTTAGAGCAAGAGGTGCCCATAGGGTTTTGCTTAGAGCACGAGGTGCCCATAGGGTTTTGCATAGAGCAAAAGGTGCCCATAGGGTTTTGCATAGAGCAAGTGGTGCCCATAGGGTTTTGCATAGAGCAAGTGGTGCCCATAGGGTTTTGCATAGAGCAAGTGGTGCCCATAGGGTTTTGCATAGAGCAAGTGGTGCCCATAGGGTTTTGCATAGAGCAAGTGGTGCCCATAGGGTTTTGCATAGAGCAAGTGGTGCCCATAGGGTTTTGCAGAGAGCAAGTGGTGCCCATGGGGTTTTTGCACGGAGCAAGAGGTGCCCATGGGGTTTTTGCACGGAGCAAGAGGTGCCCATGGGGTTTTTGCACGGAGCAAGAGGTGCCCATGGGGTTTTTGCACGGAGCAAGAGGTGCCCATGGGGTTTTTGCACGGAGCAAGAGGTGCCCACGGCGTTTTTGCACGGAGCAAGAGGTGCCCACGGCGTTTTTGCACGGAGCAAGAGGTGCCCACGGCGTTTTTGCACGGAGCAAGAGGTGCCCACGGCGTTTTTGCACGGAGCAAGAGGTGCCCACGGCGTTTTTGCACGGAGCAAGAGGTGCCCGCGGCGTTTTTGCACGGAGCAAGAGGTGCCCGCGGCGTTTTTGCACGGAGCAAGAGGTGCCCGCGGCGTTTTTGCACGGAGCAAGAGGTGCCCGCGGCGTTTTTGCATGGAGCAAGAGGTGCCCACGGGGTTTTTGCACGGAGCAAGAGGTGCCCACGGGGTTTTTGCACGGAGCAAGAGGTGCCCACGGGGTTTTTGCACAGAGCAAGAGGTGCCCACGGGGTTTTTGCACAGAGCAAGAGGTGCCCATGGGGTTTTTGCACAGAGCAAGAGGTGCCCATGGGGTTTTGTAAAGTGGGCATCATAGGACAGATCCTCAGTATAGAATAGGAACATCTGGGAAGGGCTAGTTCTGAAAATAGCTGTGTTTGTGCTATGGTTTGTTAAAACGTTTCATAGGTTTATCCTTGGCATCGTACTGATTACATTCCACATGGCAAGTCTTATTTTTCAGGCACAATATAAATACTTAGACTTCCTATCAGTCAGAGAGAACCCAAAGCATCAAAACGAAAGGCGTGTGGAGCGCTTTGCTGTAACGATGTCATAGTACAGGGTATAGGCGCCCATGTGTAACCCATATTTTATCCCTCATACTTAGATCTTCAAGATGTGGAACAAAGAGTTGTATGTCCGGGAGCAACAAGATGCCTATGAGTTCTTCACCAGCCTCATTGACCAGATGGACGAATATCTCAAGGTGATATGATCAACAGCAATCAATTATTCTATATTATCTGACATACATTTCAAAGACTCCCGATAATGAAATTGTCATATGGCAGGGGGGAACAGCCAACATTGGATTGCAGGTCCGATTCCTAGAAGGACATTAAAATGCTGTCATCTTTTGGCTTTACTCCTCTCTTATTCTTGGTCTTCTCATTCTCTGAATTCCCCTATCATAGACATATGAATGTTTATTTCCTTGTCCCCTGGCAGGATGGTCACACAGTTCTGCATTGAAGCTTCCTTCTTTTCCCTTCACTGCTATTGGCCTGCAGGATGTTGGCAGGTGTCCCCCCCCCCCCCCCCCCATTCCTCCATTGCCCATAACCTAAAACTGACAGGCAAACAAAAAATGATGCATTTTGGACCCGATCATTGTCTGGTTTACATCAGTGATGGAATATTGTTCCTTTACCAACTTTTCCTCACTTCATCTGCAGAAAATGGGACGGGATCAGCTGTTTAAGAATACTTTTCAAGGCATCTACTCGGATCAGAAGATCTGCAAAGACTGCCCACACAGGTAAGTGCTGACTGTGCTAGTTATAAAGTAGTTTGTAATCTGTTTTACTAAGCCCACAACAGTAAAATCAGTCTGTATTTGCAGTAAAGCATGCTTGTTATACTCACTGTGGAACCTAAGGGGTTAATCCTCTGTATTGTGTAAAAAAAAAAAGATATTCGATCCTGTCTTCTCTGATCCTCCCCTTCTTCCATGTCCTCTAATCATTTCCTGATAGAACAGAGCCTTGGAGGCACTCTGCACATGCCCAGTTTGGTGTGTATTGCTAGAGAGTTGTTTTTACTTTATCTTGGGAGAGTGCATGTGATCAGCACAGGGCCAATAAGCACTGTCCAGACGGAGGGTCAGGGGTCCTGCAGCCTCGTAGGACAGCCAGAGTAGAATGATAACTCCTCCTACAAGCTTTAACCAGACACTGATAAGACCTCTTTCACACGGGGTGGATCCGTGATGATCCGCCCCGTGAACATCCGCTTGCTCAGCGGGGATTGCTCCATCGATCCCCGCTGAGCAGGAAGATGACAAGTCCGTCTCTGCACACTGCGCACGGACCGACCTGTCAGAGCGCCGCTCTCCCCTATGGGAGATCAGGTGACGACGGCCCACAGAGTCCGCCGTCTCCCAATCCGATCTGCAGATGGATGGAAAAGTAGGTTTTTCCTCCGTCACACTTTTTCGGATCGGAGCGTGTCTGATGCCAGCGGACATGTCACCGCTCACATCCGACGCTCCATAGAGGTCTATGGAGCATCCGTTCAGGGCCACCTAAAACACTGACAGGCGGAACTGAACTGATCGTCTGTGTGAAAGGGGCCCTTAATGTCACAAGGCTTCTATGTACAGCTGATGAGAAAAGGTATTTAGCAGTTTATATAAATAAATGCATTTCCATGTTCTGTGGGAGACCCGATACAGTGAATGCCGGGTCCTGGGTTCAGTAACACTTTAAAGTCCTGCAAGATACGTCAGGCTGGCCCCTTTTGCAGGTGTAGCTATGTAAAACATTAAACCTATAAGTGCCTTTATACTGTATAAAATCCAGTAATACATTGTCTTACCCTGCTCAGTTGCTGTCCATTTTTTTTTCATTGTGCTGAAAATCAGAGCCACTAGAGGCTGATGTGTTAACAGCCTAAAGATTTACTGCTGCTCATGGGCTCTGGGCATCAGCAAAAATGACGGCCTCCCGCAATAAAAAAACTGGAGCCATTGGTAGCATCATTATTAGTATGGAATGTATGTTCCATGCTAAAGAACATGATTTTTTTTATTTTTATTACGTTGTTATGGGTAAAGTTCCTCGCCCCTTCCCGGAAATCCCAAATTGCGCGCGTGTGTGTGTGTGTGTGTGTGTGTGTATATATATATATATATATGTATATATATATATAGATATATATATATATATATATATATATATATATACACACACAGTATCTCACAAAAGTGAGTACACCCCTCAGATTTTTGTTAATATTTTATTATATATATTTCTAGATTGTAAGCTCTAACGAGCAGGGCCCTCTAGTCCCTCCTGTATTGATTTGTATTGTAAGTGTACTGTCTGCCCTCATGTTGTAAAGCGATGCGCAAACTGTTGGCGCTATATAAATCCTGTATAATAATATACCCCTATACACCCCTAAGTGAAAATGTCCAAATTGGGACCAAAGTGTCAATATTTTGTGGGGCCACCATTATTTTCCAGCACTTATTTTCCACTCCTCTGCCTTCCGTTTGAGGATGCCCCACAGATGCTCAATAGGGTTTAGGTCTGGAGACATGCTTGGCCGATCCATCACCTTTACCCTCAGCTTCTTTAGTAAGGCAGTGGTCATCTTGGAGGTGTGTTTTTTGGGGCTTTATGTTGGAATACTGCCCTGCGGCCCAGTCTCTGAAGGGAGGGGATCATGCTCTGCTTCAGTATGTCACAGTACATGTTGGCATTCATGGTTCCCTCAATGATCTGTAGCTCCCCAGTGCCGGCAGCACTCATGCAGCTCCAGACCATGATACTCCCACCACCATGCTTGACTGTAGACAAGACACACTTGTCCTCCTCACCTGGCTGCCCCCACACACAATTGTCACCATCTGAACCAAATAAGTTTATCTTGGTCTCATCAGACCACAGGACATGGTTCCAGTAATCCATGTCCTTAGTTTGCTTGTCTTCAGCAAACTGTTTGTAAAACTTGTTTCTTGTGCATCATCTTTAGAAGAGGCTTCCTTCTGGTACGACAGCCATGCAGACCAATTTGATGCAGTGTGCGGCGTATGGTCTGAGCACTGAAAGGCTGACCCCCCCACCTTCTTTGCCATGAGGTGCTATGTTGAACTTCCAGTGACCAGTATGAAAGAGTGAGAGCGATGACACCAAATTGAACACACCTGCTCTCCATTCACACCTGAGACCTTGTAACACTAACGAGTCACATGACACCGGGGAGGAAAAATGGCTAATTGTGCCCAATTTGCACATTTTCACTTAGGGGTGTACTCGCTTTTGTTGCCAGCAGTTTAGACATTAATGGCTGTGTGTTGACTTATTTTGAGGGGACAGGAAATTTACACTGTTTATACAAGCTGTACACTCACTACTTTACATTGTAGCAAAGTGTCATTTCTTCAGTGTTGTCACATGAAAAGATAGAAGAAAATATTTATAAAAATGAGAGGGGTGTACTCACTTTTGTGAGATACTGTGTGTATGTCTGTGTATGATTCTGCACAGCCGGCCCGCACTGTCGCAGTATAAGTTCAGTGCGCGGTCGGCAAGTGGCTAAATTACCGACTGTCATTTTTCGGATTGTGGGAGAAAAGCAGAGCACCCAGTGGAAGCCTTTTGCAAATGTAGTGAGAATATACATATGCCGTGCAGTTGGTGCCCCATTTGAGATTCGGTTTCATATGTGTATGTGTTGTATGACGTTCTCGGTATGTTTCAGGTATGAGCGAGAAGAGGCTTTTATGGCTTTGAATTTAGGGGTGACGTCCTGCCAGAGCCTGGAAATCTCCCTGGATCAATTTGTGCGTGGCGAGGTGCTGGAGGGCAGCAACGCATACTACTGCGAGAAGTGCAAAGAAAAGGTGAGCAGATTCCTTGTCTGTATTTATGTTGTAGACGAGGCTGCGCCAGCTCCTCCCAAAGCTGATTCTTTTTGTGTGGTTACTGGGGAGCTGAACCGTGTGCAGCCATTATTAAGGCCTTGTGTGGAGGGCCGACTGCAGGGAATCATCACTGAGAAGAGGCTGCAGGATCATTTAGTTGCTTCTCTCTCTCTCTTTCAGAGAACGACAGTGAAAAGAACCTGTATCAAATCCCTCCCCAGCGTCCTCGTTATTCATTTGATGAGATTTGGATTTGACTGGGAAAGTGGACGATCCATTAAATATGACGAGCAGATCAAGGTAAGACGAGACATGTTTGTGTTGGATCATCTCTGCGCGTTCCACCGCTCCAAAGATGCGCTATATCCTCCTACACCTGCAAAGTAGGCAGATGCCGCAAACCAAGGAGCATGCGGTCAAAGGAAACAGACCGCACACAGATGACGTCTTGAATATCCAGTCGAAGAGGCGCCCGTCTCCCCCCCCCCCCCCCCCCCACCCAAAAATAAAAATTGAAAGTCAGCCGCTACAAATACTGTAGTTGGTGACTTTTAATATTAGGACACTTGCCTGTCCCTGAATCCGGCGATGGTCCCCACCCGAGCCGATTCTTCAGTCGGCTTCAGTTATAGGCACCTTCATCTTGGGTAAGGGAAACCCGCAGTGAAGCCTTCCGGCTTCACAACGAGCTTCCAACTGTGCATGTGTGAGCCACGCTGCACTTTGTGATTGGTCCTGCAGTCTTCTGGGACCTGTGATGTGTCCCAGAAGGCTGCGGGGGGGGGGGGGGGGTGCACCTTCTCAGATTGCTGTGGAAATCTGACCAAAAGTGGGGGAGCGGGTATCTGTCAAAATCAGGTACCCGCTCCCCACCCAAAAATATAAAAGAATGTTCCAAATGTAAAAGGGGGGGGGGGGGAGGGAAAGCAGAACTTGCAGTTCCACGTTAACGTTATTGAGCAAGCAAAATACAGCTGACCTCCCAACTGGGGTCACCCTCCTAACACAATTTCAGCTTAATTGTAGAGAACCATTAAGCCTGGCTCTGGGTGAAACGCGTTAGTAGTGTGGCCTTAAGTTGAAAGGTCAGCTGTCTGTTGCTTGCTCAATAAAGTTAACTGGATATTAATTAGGTCATTGTTTTCAGAATCCTTCAGATTTCTTTTGTCTGACCTTTACTCTCCATTCGTCTCTCTAGTTCCCTTGGATGTTAAACATGGAGCCGTATACAGTCTCGGGCATGGCACGGCAAGACTCCTCCTCCGAGGCCGGTGAAAGCGGAAGACCCACTGATCCCGGAGGAAGTTCCCCACGCAAGAAAGTGGCACCAACGGAAAACTACGAGCTGGTTGGCGTCATTGTGCACAGCGGTCAGGCTCATGCTGGACATTATTATTCCTTCATCAAAGACCGACGGTAATCCCACAGACCTGCCCATCCGTACTGCCCGCAATTTCTTTCAGTGGCGCACACACAGTTGTTTGCGACGCACAATGATTAATGTACCAAGACAAAGTATGTAGATGTTACTATAGGGTCTCGAGCTGTCTGTGTATCTTATCAACTGCTCTGACAGTACAACATATTGTTGACACACACTATATTATCAAAAGTATTGGGACTCCTGCCTTTGGGATGAATTCGAGCAGAGAATGTGTCTGGAAGAATGGTCAAACATTCCCATAGACACATCTCCTAAACCTTGTGGACGGCCTTCCCAGAAGAGTTGAAGCTGTTATAGCTGCAAAGGGCGGAGCCAACTCAGTATTGAACCCTACGGACTAAGACTGGGATGCCATTAAAGTTCATGTAAAGGCAGGCGTCCCAATACTTTTCACAATATAGTGTGTTGAACTATGAGAAGCAGAAGTTGCATTATGATGATGGGTCTTGGGCCTTTCAAACACTCCTTTTTAGGCATTCTTAAAAAACTGTATATGACGGACAATAATAGGCATTTTAAGTTGCCCACCTTTAGAATAGCGTTTTCTGTGTGCTCTTCTGAAAATAGATTCACTCTACTTGCTGAGGGCTAAACTTCCTTGTCTTGGGGCTAAACCCCTCCCTCTGCACTTATACTCATTACTTTTTTTTTTTTTTTTGATCTCTGGCAGTACTATTTTAACCACTTCCCGTCCGGCCTATAGGCGTCATATAACGTCCAGCAGGAAAAGTCGCGATCGCACGCCGATCGCTGGTGTGGTGTCAGTCAGACACACCGCATCTCCGATCTAGGTAAAGACCTTCTGACTAAAGAAAGAAATGGCAAAAAAAAGACCTTCTGATGAAGGCTCTTTATCACGTGATCAGCTGTGTCCAATCACAGCTTATCACAATGTAAACAGGAAAAGACAGACACGAGTACAGGAGAGCCGATTGGCTGCTCTTCTGACAGGGTGTGTCTACACTGATTATCAGTGCAGGCGTCTTGAGGATGCCCACCTGGGATGTTCACACATGGCCACCAGGGACGCCCACCCATGGCCATTAGTGATGCCTGTCACCACCTCTGAGTACCGCCTACAAGTGCCTGTCAGTCAGTGCAGCCTCACAGGTGCCTGTCAGTGCAGCCTCACAGGTGCCTGTCAGTGCCGCCTCACAGGTGCCTGTCAGTGCCGCCTCACAGGTGCCTGTCAGTGCCGCCTCACAGGTGCCTGTCAGTGCCGCCTCACAGGTGCCTGTCAGTGCCGCCTCACAGGTGCCTGTCAGTGCCGCCTCACAGGTGCCTGTCAGTGCCGCCTCACAGGTGCCTGTCAGTGCCGCCTCACAGGTGCCTGTCAGTGCCGCCTCACAGGTGCCTGTCAGTGCCGCCTCACAGGTGCCTGTCAGTGCCGCCTCACAGGTGCCTGTCAGTGCCGCCTCACAGGTGCCTGTCAGTGCCGCCTCACAGGTGCCTGTCAGTGCCGCCTCACAGGTGCCTGTCAGTGCCGCCTCACAGGTGCCTGTCAGTGCCGCCTCACAGGTGCCTGTCAGTGCCGCCTCACAGGTGCCTGTCAGTGCCGCCTCACAGGTGCCTGTCAGTGCCGCCTCACAGGTGCCTGTCAGTGCCGCCTCACAGGTGCCCGTCAGTGCCGCCTCACTGGTGCCCGTCAGTGCAGGAGAAAACTTACTTATTTGCAAAGTTTTGTAACAAACAAATTTTCTAAATTTCCATTCCTTTTTTTATTTATTTATTTGTAGCGCAAAAAATAAAACCCCCAGAGGTGATCAAATGCCACCAAAAGAAAGTTCTATTTGTGGGGGAAAAGGGAAATCATTTTTATTTGGGTACAACGTTCCATGACCACGCAATTGTCAGTTGAAGCGAAGCAGTGCCCATCAGTGCCAATCAGTGGAGAAAAGTTAATTAGTTACAAATTTTTGTAACGGAAAAGAAGAAAAACATTTTAATTCTCATAATTTTTAATTTTTTTTGTAGCACACAAAATAACCCCAGAGGTGATCAAATACCCCCAAAAGAAAGCTCTATTTGTGGGGGAAAAAATTATAAAAATGTTTTTTGGGTACAGTGTCACACGACCGCGCAATTGTCATTCAAAAATGTGAGCGCTGATAATTGGTCTGGGCAGGAAGGAGTATAGGTGCCCTGTATTGGAGTGGTTAAATAAGTGTTGGATTTAGGTCGGTGTGATGCTGCAGATTTCACCTGCCAGCTCTAAAGCCTCATATACACGATCAGACTTTGTACAAACTTTCCCGTGGATTTTTGTACAAAGGGCGTCCGCCGTGAACTTGTATTGCATACACACAGCAGGACTTTTTCAGCCAACTTTCACCAAATCATGTGGTTTTTCTGCTCTTTACCGCCACCTTTGGTCAACTTCTGTATTGTTGTTGTCTGATCTTTTGCATTGGTTCTGAGCATGCCTGTTTGTACTTTGTACAAAAGTCCTACAGTTTTCTGTACACACGATCGGACTTTGCTCCATCGGACTTTTGTTGCCAGAAAGTTTGTCCGTTCGCACAGCCAACAAAAGTCCGATGAAAACCAAAAAAGTTTGTCCGATAGAGCGTACACACGGTCGGATGTTGCTCCAAAACAGCTAATTTGCATGTCTGTTGTCAAAAAGTCTGATCGTGTGTACGGGCCTTAAGACTGATCACTGAGAAATCACATGTCCGCTGATCGCTCAGCTCTTGGTCCCCTCAGAAAGGAGGGTGTGACTGTCACCGCTCTCCATTCTGCCCCCTCCAGCGCTCACCTGGGCACTGGGCAGGAGAATGGAGACAGGCATCCTTTTGTTTCTGACATGCGCTGAGAGGTGGAGCCAACTGTCAGTTAGGCAGCCAAGGTAGATCACGACGATATTGTCAGGATCCTTCCAGATCCTGCGATTGGCTCTGTTAGGTCAGCTGAGGGCGGGCCTGGTCTTAAAGTGGTTTAGGAAAACCTTTCAGTCAGCCATGACATTTTCTTCTTTAGAAACGGGTAAGAAATGTGTATAAAAAATAAAAATAGGAATTCTGTGTGAATGGGAACACATAAACATGTAGTGTCGTTTTTATCAAGTTTGACAGAAAAAGTGGAAATACCCTCAAAGTTTTGTGTTTCCTGCAATGTGTGTTCTATATAATCGTTTTGTTTGTTTGTTCATGGCAGGAGCTGTGGGAAAAGCAAATGGTACAAGTTCAATGACACGGTGGTGGAGGAGTTTGATCTTAATGACGAGACTATTGAGTATGAATGCTTTGGTGGAGAGTACCGGCCGAAGGTGTACGATCAATGTAAGTTGGGGATTCCAGTCCCACAAATACAAAAAAATGTAATCTTGTCTTTTTTTTTTTTTTGGACAAGCAGTGACACCGTAGAGCCTGGAACGGTCTCAGTACATGATTTATAGGGAGTAGGGATGCACCGATGCCATTTTTTTATTTTTTTTTTACAACTAGTACCGATACCTTTTTAAAAAAAAATTTATATATTTTTTTTTTTATTATTACTCGCCAATACCGATAACTACCACAACTGTTTTCACTTCCGCTGTCAGCAATTGAAAAGTTATTTACAAATGAAATAGATTTATTTATTTATTTATTTATTTTTTTAATTTTGCGCTTTTTCAATGTGAAATGTGTAAATATATATTAATATATATGTGTAAAAATATTCACTAACAAAGCAAATAGAAAAAAAGTTTTCATTGTTTATCGTTTATAATAGACGTGAAAAAAAAAAAGCAGGAATATAATAATTAAATGGAGGAGAATAGGGAGTTAATTGAGGCTGATTAGAGTAAATTAAGGGTTAAGGGGTTAAACAGGAACGTTTATTTGTTCATCCATTTGATCTGCAGATGAAGAAACGGAAAGATACAAAAGGAAACAATGTTTCTTTTCATTTTAGTGTTTCAGCAGCAATGTTGTTAATGAACATTTCCGGCTGCTTTTTTTTATTTTTTATTTTTTTTTACACCTCTCCAATTACCAGACTTATTTAACCACTTGGCGCCCGCACTACGTCTATTGACGTCATGGGCTTTCAGTGGTTATATCTAAATGATGCCTGAGGCCACAGACATCATTCAGATATTGCCGTTTTCTGCCGGCAATTCCCTGCACCATAAGAATGATCATAGTGGCTGTTCCGCCGCTTCATCGTTCTTACGGCGCCCTCCGATGCTTCTACCGACTCACCATTTCCATCGGTGAGTCGGTCACAGGATCCGCCAGCCCCCAGCAAGTTACCATAGAGATTTCCGGCGGACTAGATCATCCCCGGAGTCTCTATGATCGTTCGGAGGCCGGGTGCGATGTTATGACGTCACGCCTGGCCTCTGTATTCAAATTAACGGCGCCGATCTGGCTAGGAAGTCAGGATCGTTTTTTTTTTTTTTATTCTTCCCAGCCTAGAGGTGAGATATGGGGTCTTATTGACCCCATATCTCACTGTAAATATGTCCGATCGTGCCATATTCCTATTACAAGGGATGTTTACATTCCTTGTAATAGGAATAAAAGTCATCAATTTTTTTTTTTTTTAAGTGTAAAACTAAAAAAATAAAAATAAAATTAACAATAAAAAAAAAAAATTTTAAAGCGCCCCTGTCCCCGTGTGCTCGCACACAGAAGCGAACGCATACGTAAGTCCCGCCCACATCTGAAAACGGTGTTCAAACCACATGTGAGGTATCGCCGCGAACGTTCGAGCAAGAGCAATAATTCTAGCCCTAGACCTCCTCTGTAACCCAAAACATGTAACCAGTAAAAAAATTTAAAGCGTCGCTTATGGGGATTTTTAAATACCAAAGTTTGGCGCCATTCCACGAGCGTGTGCAAATTTGAAGCGTGACATGTTGGGAATCTATTTACTCGGCGTATCCTCCTCTTTCACATTATGCAAAAAAATTGGGCTAACGTTACTGTTTTTTTTTAAGCATGAAACTGTTTTTTTTCTGAAAAAACGCGTTCGAAAAATTGCTGCGCAAATACCGTGCGAGATAAAAAGTTGCAACGAGCGCCATTGTATTCTCTAGGGTCTTTAGTAAAAAAAACATACATAATGTTTGGGGGTTCTATGTAATTTTCTAGCAAAAAAATTAGGAATTTTACATGTAGGAGAGAAATGTCAGAATTGGCCTGGATGCGAAGTGGTTAACACTTCAGCTGTCAACCGGGGAGACCCGCTGACAGCGCAAAGAACTGAGCCTGAAAGTATGGGTTTCAGGTATCGGTGCATTTGCACGAGTACCAATACTTGTGCAAATACTCCGGTATCGGTATAGATACTAGTATCGGTGCAACCCTAATAGGGAGGCTTAGTTTGCGACTCCAACCATAGCCATACGATGACCATCTTCTGCTCCAGTCAAATATTATTATTATTACAGGCATTTATATAGCGCTGTCCGTTACCAATCGCTTTACTGTACATTCACATCAGTCCCTACCCTCAAGAAGCTTACATTCTAAGATCTTTATCCCCACATACTTACAATATGGCCAATTTAGACAGGAGCCAATTAAAGTGTTACTAAACCCCGGACCCAGCATTCACTATATCTGGTCTCCCACAGTACACAGAACATGGAAATACAATTATTTTAGTAAATATATTTTAGCTGGATGCCGAGTGAGGGAAAGATGGCCCCCGCTCGGCTTCACACCATTATATGACAGAAGAGACGTCAAACCTCACTTTCTCCCAATAGTCTTAAAGGAGAATATTTTTTTGTAAAAGACATTTAATTTAATTTGTTTTTTTTATTGCATTTTTGTGTAAATGTGAGGTCTTTTTGACCCCCCCCCAGATCTCACATTCTCACACGTCCTGTCATGCTTTTTTCTATTATAAGGAATGTTTGCGTTCCTTGTACAGTAATGGGAATAAAAGTGACCCAATTATTATTATTTTTTTTTTTTTTTAAAAGACAGTGTAAAAAAATCAAAAGTAAAATAAATAAGAAAAAACATTTTTTTAAAGCACCCCTGTCCCGCCGAGCTCGCACACAGAAGCGAATGCATACGCAAGTCGCTCCCACATATGAAAATGGTGTTCAAACCACATGTGAGGTATCGCCACGATCGTTGGAGCGAGAGCAATAATTTTAGCCCTCTGTAACGCAAAACATGCAACCTCTAGAAATTTTTAAACTGCACCTATGGAGATTTGTAAGGGTAAAAGTTTCACAAGCGGGCACAATTTTGAAGCGTGACATGTTGGGTGTCAATTTACTCGGCGTAACATTATCTTTTACATTATAAAAAAAAAAAAAAAAGATTTTAACCACTTCAGCCCGAAAGTTTTTACCCCCTTCCCGACCAGAGCACTTTTTACAATTTGGCACTGCGTCGCTTTAACTGACAATTGCGTGCTCGTTCTCTGGACCTAAACAAAAAAAAAAGCGACAATTTTTTTACTTTATTAAATATCACCCGAATATAAAAAAAAAAACAAATTTCTTCATCAGTTTAGGCCGATATATATTCTTCTACATAGTTTTGATTAAAAAAAAATTTCTGAAGAAAAGTTCTGCACCTAAAAAAAAAATATTAAAAGCCAGCAGCTACTAATATTGCAGCTGTTGACTTTTAATAAAATCACACTTACCTGTCCCAGGGTCCAGCGATGTCGGCGGCAGATGACGAGCGGTCGCTCATCTCTCTGCTGCCCCCGCCGCCATCCTCTGTCAGGGAATCGGGAAGTGAAGCATTGCGGATTCACTGCCCGGTTCCCTACTGCGCATGCGCATCTCTTGTTCCCGCTGTGTCCTGGGAACTGTGCATTTCCCAGAACACAACGGGGGGGGCAGGGCGTCTGCGACGGTCTGTCCCGGAAGTGGGTGCAGATACCTGGATTATCCAGGTATCTGCACCCCCCTGAAAGGTGCCGATTGTGGCACCGGAGGGGGGGAGGGATCAGATTAGCGGAACTTCCCCTTTAGGGTGGAGAACCACTTTAATAGTGTCTACAAACTATAGGAAAGTTTTATGTCATTTTTATTTTGTACTAGTAATGGCAGTGATATCTACAGATTTAGTGCTCAGATTTGGTAACTGTTTGAGGATTGTTGGACAAATATGTATGTTGAATTCAGTCTCTTTCTTCTACACAGCCAACCCGTACCCCGATGTGCGCCGGCGCTACTGGAACGCCTACATGCTGTTCTATCAACGCGTGTCCGACCAGAACTCTCCGGTTTTACCAAAGAAAAGTAGAGTGAGCGTAGTGCGCCAAGAGGCCGAGGACCTGTCTCTGTATGTACTGTGCTGTTACCGTGCCGCTTGTTGTGTCCAGTTATTGTTTTGTGATGATTTTGTGGGTAACCCTTTCAGAATATTTGATTTGGTGAAATAACAGTATATGGTGGAATTAATTTGACATGAGCAGCTTTAAAGAGGAAGTAAACCCCGCAACTTATTGCTTTTTTTTTTTTTTTTCTAATCATTAAATGCTTTTAACCACTTCAGCCTCGGAAGATTTTCCCCCTTAATGACCAGGCCATTTTTTGCGTTTCGGCACTGCGTCGCTTTCACTGACAATTGCATGGTCCTGTGACGTGGCTCCCAAACAAAATTGACATCCCCCCCCACACAAATAGAGCTTGCTTTTGGTGGTATTTGATCACCTCTGCGGTTTTTATTTTTTGCGCTATAAACAAAAAAAAGCGTCATTTTGAAAAAAAACTTATTATGTTTTAATTTTTGCTATAATAAATATCCCCCAAAAAAATTAAAAAAAAAACATTTTTTCCCTCAGTTTAGCCGATATGTATTCTTCTACATATTTTTGGTTAAAAAAAAAAAAAATTGCAATAAGAGTTTATTGATTGATTTTAAGTTATAGCATTTACAAAATAGGAGATAGTTTTATGGCATTTTTATTGATGATTTTTATTTTTTTACTAGTAATGGCGATCAGCGGTTTTATTTATTTTTTATTTATTTTATAGTGACTGTGACATTATGGCGGACACATCGGACAATTTTGATACATTAATGGGACCATTCACATTTATACAGCCATCAGTGCTAAAAAAAAAACATTGCATTGATTAAAAATTTTGTAAAAAATGGCAGTGAAGGGGTTAACCACTAGGTGGCACTGTATGGGGTTAAGTGTGTCCTAGGGAGTGATTCTAACTGGGGGGGAGGGGCTGTGTGTGACACGTCACTGATCACCGCTACCGATTACAGGGGGCAGAGATTAGTGACTGTCACTAGGCAGAATGGGGAGATGCTTGTTTACATTAGCATCTCCCCGTTCTTCCTCTCCATGAGACGATCGCGGGTATCCCCGCGGGCATCGGGTCCGCGGGACCCACGGTCACAAAGCTCCTGACTCCTCTGCAGGCCACCTCTTTAAAGTCCACTTACAGGTACGTTAATCTGCCTGTACGTGCCCTTCTGCCGCAGTATATCTGCGCTAGGCGGTCAGGAAGCGGGTAATCCTTGCCAATCCACAGATATAGAAAGTAGTCCAAAACAAGCGTTTATATGTACCTTTTATAGTTATATTCTTCTGTCTCTTCCGGGTATCATCCGTGCCATTCTTCCTCCTGTGTGCTGAACGTAATTTCCACCCTTAGTTGGTATCCCTGTCGAAATCTCGCGCATGCGCCATCGCGTCCAAAGTGGAAGAACAAGGAAGGAGGGAGGGTCATGCTGCAACATGGGCGAGGCTTCGCTCTGTGCCGTTCTCAGTGTCAGATAATGACACGGCAGGCAGAGGAAGCTGAAACATTGCGTGCCGTTAAAGAAGAAACCTAGTGCGCAAGCGCGGGCGACGTCACAGGACCGATCATCGCGATTTGCATCGCCATGAAAACTGAGTGCGCTTTCTCAGGCAGCGATCATCTGTGTGCCTGTGCTATGTAGATTGGATTGATGTAAAGTTGTAGAGAAGGGTTTACAACCACTTTAACCTTTTTTTTTATAAGCCGTCTCTGCTTTGATTATTGACGGTCGGCATGCATCGTCCCCTTTTTTTTTGCAGATCTGCTCCGTCCTCTCCTGACATCTCGCCCCAGTCCTCCCCTCGCCCCCACCGACCCAATGACCGCCTGTCTATTCTAACCAAGCTGGTGCGGAAGGGAGAGAAGAAAGGCCTATTCGTTGAGAAGATGCCTCTCAGGATATATCAGGTATACATCGGGCAGGTGACGTCACGGTTCAGCCGAATGCTGACGCGTGCTTTCTCCGTTGCCTCTCCTCCATGTTGCTTTTGCTCCCGGCGGTAAGTGACGAGGTTTTTGTGTGTTTTACAGATGGTCAGAGACGAGAATCTGAAGTTTATGAGGAACAGAGATGTTTACAACAGTGACTATTTCAGCTTTGTACTCTCCTTGGCCTCTGTAAACGCTGTAAGTAGCATTTGGTATAAATATCGGAATCTCATCTTTTTAACTGACATGAATTACACAAAAAAAAAACTATAAAAACTATGTTTCATTTAAAGCGCAAGGTCACCTTTTAACCACTTGAGATCCGCGCTATAGTCAAATGACGGCTACAGCGCGGATCTCCTTTTCCGGGACTACGTCTATTGACGTAGTCCCGTGCACGAGCGGCCTGCGCGCCCCCTGAGGGGCGCGCGCGCGGCGCGCTCTGTGATCGGCGAGTCTACGAGACCTGGCCTGATCACCGATCCGTGCAAGGGGTCGATCCCGACCCCTTATCACGTGATCAGCTGTCAACCAATGACAGCTGATCATGTGATATAACGGAGCCGGTAATCGGCTATTATTCCTCCTCGCGCTGTCAGTCCCGATCATGGCCAGCACTGCTAGTGCCAGCCTGCAACCCTGTCAGTGCCCACCTGCCCCCTGCCAGTGCAACAATAAAAAAAGTAAGTGCCCCCCCGTCAGTGCCACCCAGCAGTGCCCACAATCTGCCTTAACAAAGGTGCTGCACCCGTGCCACATATCCGTGCCCATCAGTGTCATCTACCAGTGCCCAGCAGTGCCACCTATCAGTGCCCATCAGTCCCATCTATCAGTGGTACCTATCAGTGCCCATCCGTGCCACCCTTCCGTGCCATCTTATGTGCCGATCTTTGCCCATCAGTGCCGCCTTATCTGTGCCCATCGGTGCTGCCTTATCTGTGCCTATTTGTGCCGCCTTAACTATGCCTATCAGTGCCCACCAGTGCAGCCTATCAGTGCCCACCAATGCAGCCTATCAGTGCCCACCAGTGCAGCCTATCAGTGCCGCCTCATCAGCGCACTTCAATGAAGGAGAAAAATGACCTGTTTGCAAAATTTTATAACAAACTTTTAAACATGATTTTTTATTTTTTTATTTTTTTTGCATCTTTTTTTGTTTGTTTAGCAAAAAATAAAACTCGGAGCTGTAATTAAATACCACCAAAAGAAAGCTCTATTTGTGGGAAAAAAATGATAAAAATTTCATTTGGGTACAGTGTTGTATGCCCGCGCAATTGTCATTCAAAGTGCATCAGCGCTGAAAGCTGAAAATTGCTCTGGGACTGAGGGGGGTTTAGTGCCCAGTAAGCAAGTGGTTAAAAACAGAAGAAAAAAGAAGACACTTAGGCAGACCATACACGGGTCGAAATTCGAAAGAATTTTCTTTCGAAAATCGTATCTAAGAATTTTCATTCGTATTTCGCACCATTAGTGGGCTGCAGCAACAGCCGATTTTCGAGCGGCAATCAAATTTAAGTATTCGGACATGTTGGAATTTTTTTTGAAAATCCAAACAATTTTCTAATCAATGTTGGGAGAATCGTGTGAGAAATATAATTGAAAAAGAAATGTGCAAGAAAAGAAAATTCCCGGAATGGGAGAGGAGAAAGGGGGGAGGTGTACTGTGTGAAAAGGTGAATTTACACTTTAACCGGTTCCCGACCGGCCTCCACAGTTTTACTGTGGCAGGTTGGCTCCCCTGGGCCAACCTCCGTAACTGTATGTTGGCCCTTTAAGACGCTGTAGGAGGCATCCACGCCCGCAGCGTTTGACTGGAGCCGATGCAAGCGATTTATCGCGAACGCACGGACCGCCCCAGTGGGGTCTAAATGATAAAAATGTCATATGGGTACATTGCAGCATGACCACACAATTGTCATGCATAGTGTGACAAGCTGTGAAAGTTGAAAATTGGCCTGGGCAGGAAGGGGGTGTCGGTGCCCGTGGTTAAGGCCCCTTTCACACTTGTGCAACTTGTCCCGTGACTTGGGACTGTAAAGTCACATGGCAAGTTGTACCCCATGATTTCCAATGAGTACCAATCGTATCTGTGTGACTTCAAAGTAGTCCCTGCACTACTTTGGTCTGACTTTGATGCACGTTTACACAGCCATGCCCTGAAATGTCAGCCACAAAATCGCGCGACTTTTCAAGTCACGGCAGTGTGTAAGGGGCCTAAAGCGAAAAAAAAAAAACGACCTGGAGGATGGGGATGGGGTAAACAGATCAATCTCTGTATTTGCGAAGGATACTAAGCTAAGCAGGGCAATAACTTCTCCACAGGAAGTGGTAACCTTGCAAGAAGATGTGAACAAATTATTGGGGTGGCAACTACATGGCAAATGAGGTTCAATGTAGAAAAATGTAAAATAATGCATTTGGGTGGCAAAAATCTGAATGCAATCTAGAGACTGGGGGGGAGAACCTCTGGGGGGATCTAGGATGGAAAAGGACTTGGGGGTCCTTGTAGATGATAGGCTCAGCAATGGCATGCAATGCCAAGCTGCTGCTAACAAAGCAAACAGAATATTGGCATTAAAAAGGGGATCAACTCCAGAGATAAAACGATAATTCTCCCGATCTACAAGACTCTGGTCCGGCCGCACCTGGAGTATGCTGTCCAGTTCTGGGCACCAGTCCTCAGGAAGGATGTACTGGAAATGGAGCGAAGTACAAAGAAGGGCAACAAAGCTAATAAAGGATCTGGAGGATATTAGTTATGAGGAAAGGTTGCGAGCTCTGAACTTATTCTCTCTGGAGAAGAGACGCTTGAGAGGGGATATGATTTCAATTTATAAATACCGTACCGGTGACCCCACAATAGGGAGAAAACTTTTTCGCAGAAGGGAGTTTAACAAGACACGTGGCCACTCATTAAAATGAAAAGAGGTTTAAACTACGTAGAGGGTTCTTTACTGTAAGAGCGGCAAGGATGTGGAATTCATTTCCACAGGCGGTGGTCTCAGCGGGGGGGCATCAATAGTTTCAAGAAACGATTAGATAAGAACCTAAATGACCGCAACATACAGGGATATACAATGTAATACTGACATAATCACACACATAGGTTGGACTTGATGGACTTGTGTCTTTTTTCAACCTCACCTTCTATGTAACTATGAGTGGTGTTGGAGTAACGCTGACCTATCAGTAGATGGCATGCTGTATTTGACAGTTTTAAACTTTTTTTTTTGTTCCAGACCAAGCTGAAACATCCGAATTACTCCTCTATGGCAAGAGTCAGTGTCCAGCTGGCCATCCAGTTCCTCTTCCACACCTATCTCCGAACAAAGAAGAAACTCAGGTATGAAAATATACTTAAAGCGATATAAAGTCTTGTGATGCTGACCTGCTCTATGTAATGGTTTTGCACAGAGCAGCCCCGGATCATTCCCCCTCTCAGGTCCCACGTCAGAGCCCCTGGCCCCTCTCTCCTGCTGGGTGCCCCAACAGCAATCGGATTTCTCTGGGGATCGCCCAAGCAGGCGCGACCAGCGGTGGCTCGGTGTGTCCATTCACACACGGACCCACGGCTCAGCTCGGCCCCTTTCGTCTTCTGATGGGCTCACTGCTGTGATTGACCGCATCGGGAGCCAATGCTCCTGGCTGTTGCCAAAAGTCAATCAGGAGTGCGAGTCCCCAGAGAGCCAAGTCTCTCGTGGACATCAATGGATCAAGGGGGGGGGGGCTCAGGTAAGTATTTGGGGGGGCTGGTGCACACAAGTTTTTTTTTTTTTTTTTTTTTTTTTTTTTTTTTTTTTTTTACCTTCATACATAGATTGCATGAAGTAAAAAAAAAAAAAAAAACCTTGTGCCTTTACAACCATGAAAAGAAACTTCACTTATTAAAAAAAAAAAAAGAAAAAAGTCAGCAGCTACAAAATCATTAGCTAGGAAGAAAAAGAGGAAAGGTGCCATTAAGTAGGACAGGTAGGTTTTTTTCGATACCCCTAATCAGGGCTACTCACATAACTGGATAAAAACAGGCTCATCAGTCATTAAACCATGGCGTCCCGGACCTTTAATGATTGATGAGACGTGTTTATCCAATCATTAAAGGTCCGGGACGCCATGGTTTAATGACTGATGAGCCTGTTTTTATCCAGTTATGCGAGTAGCCCTGATTAGGGGTATAATGAAACTTACCTGTCCTGCTACACTTCCTCTTCTTCCTTCCCAGTTTTCTCCAAAGTCCGCTAAAGCTCCCGGATCAGCTTGCCCAGGTGTTGGACTACCATGTAATACCCATGAACTTTATCAGATTGAGATGCCTTTGCGTCTACCACTTCCCCCTCTTACAAAATCATTAGCTGTGACTTTAAAAAAATTTAGGTGTTTACCAGTCGCTGGAGTCCATTGCTGTTCTCCCGCAGCCCGTTCTCATCTCTGCAGGGCCCTCGTACAGCCATCTTGGGTGTTGGGAGCCAGCTGTGGCTTCCTTAGGATATCTTTGCCAGCTCCTCACTGTGCATGTGTGAGATCTTGCAGTCCTATAGGAATGGTCCCACCTGGGGCGAGGTTTGGGAGGAGCGGGCCCAAGTTATATTATCGCATTGGGTGAGAACTGGGGGGGGGGATACCTGTCACTGCTCCCAGACAATAACACTAATCTTGAAAGAGGAGGGAGGAGAATGAGTGGAATTTTTCTTTTTTAAAGTGATTGTAAAGTCTCGTCGTCTGTTCTATTAAAATACCTAAATTACCTGCTCTGTGTAATGGTTTTCGCACAGAGCAGCCCAAATCCTCCTCTTAGGTCCCTGGCTGGAGCTCCTGGCCCCTCCGTCCTCTCGAGTGCCCCCACAGCAAGCAGCTTGCTATGGAGGGGGGACCCATGCCGAGCTGCAGCTCCGTGTGTCCATTCGGACACAGAGCTGCCGGTTTGGACCCCCCTCCTGTTGCTGTTGATTGACAGCAACGGGAGCCAATGGAGCCGCTGCTTTGTCTCAGAGAGCCCGGACTATGAGGGCACTCGTGGGCATGGCTGGATAGAGAGGGGGCTCAGCTAAGTATTGGGGGGGGGGCTTCTACGCACAGAAGGCTTTTTTATCTAATGCATAGATGCAGATTCTACCTTTTACAATCACTTTAAGGGAAGGTCCGCTTTAGATGGACCTTGCAGAAGAGGCATTTTTGAGGGGGTAATTGGGTCTCTGTGTGAGGGCAATGTGTGTGTATCATGCAGTTTATGGTGTATATGTCTGCTTTAGGGTTGACACAGAGGAATGGATAGCCACCATCGATGCCCTGGTTTCCAGAGCTGTGAAGCGTGCCAATGGCTGATGGAGTACTTTGTCAGTCCCGAGGGAAGGGAACTCGTCAAGTAAGTAATTATGTCCCCTTCTGGTTCTGAAACTGGATTAGAGGACCTGCCTGACATCGATTTTATAAAGATAAAACCAAAAAGTGAAACTTTACCCATAACCACTTGATAAAAAATAATGTTCTTTAGCAAAGAATAGACATTCCACATTATTAATTATGCCACCAAAATGTGTGCTGTAAATTTGCCTCCAGCATTGCTCCTGTTTTTTTTATTTTTCTTGCTGGAGGCTGCCATTTTCCTGAAGCCCTGAGCTCCTGAACAGCAGTAAATCATAAAGCATAACTAAAACCTCCAAAAGAAAGTTGCGTTCCTGGAATGCCGGGATTGCTAACGGTCACATTTGCTTGTCTAAAGCCCCGTACACACGATCTGACTCTCCGACGGGAAATGTTCAATGGCAGGCTGTTGACAGAAAATCCGACCGTGTGTGTACGCTCCATCAGACAATTGTTGTCGAACTTTCCACCAACAAATAGCGTGTTTTCAAATTTTTCGCCAACAAATGTGTGTTGCCGGATTTTCGGAAGCGTGTGTGTACACAAGTCCGTCGGATAAAAGTACAAAGTACAAGCACGCATGCTCGGAAGCAAGGACGAGCTGGAAGCGATCGGTCTTGTAAATTAGCGTTCGTAATGGAGAATTAACATTTGTGTCGTGGAAAATTATGAAATCTGGAAATGCAGCGCACAATTCTCTTCTTCTTTAATGGGATAATAATGAAGCTGCTTTGCTGGTGATACTGATGGAGTTATTGCAAACAAATTTTCAAAGGATTTTTTTTTTTCTAGTGATATCAAGAATATTATTATTATGCTTGTAATTTTTTTACATTTTGTTTTTGGTGCAAGTTACCACAACACCATGTTGCGGTAACTTGTACCAAAAAATAATTATCCTGTAGTTTTTAAGATCAAAGATATAACTATGTTGGTGTCCTTTGTCAATTTTACATTGTATTTTTCAAAATGTAACTGCCACTCCCAAACTGTCATTGGAAGTAAAACACATAGCCGAGTATTATTCTACACAATTTTTTTTATTGTGCATTTAAAAAAAAAAAAAAATGGACATATCTGCTAATAGAACTTAACCAAAAAGTGCGTTCTATCCATCCGAAAATATAGAAAATATACCAAATCAAATCATTATTCAACCAAAAAAATGTCAAAACAATAACTCCAAGGCCAATAATAAATAACACGTTATCTCCTCCGATTCCGCAACATGTCTGGTTGATGAACGGCCGTTCAGAAACTAACTGAAAATCACAAAATGAAAAACGCGATAAGAAAAGCGCAAATCAACACTCGCCAAACTTCTACTAACACGAAATTAGCAGGAGGAGCCCAAAGGGTGGCGCTAAAGAGCTGAAAAAAACATGTAGTACGTCACTACATTCGTAATTGTTGGCCAACATTTGTGTGCTGTGTGTATGTAAGACAAGTTGGAGCCAACGCCCTTCAGAAAAAATTCCATGGTTGTGTTGGCGGAAAGTCCAATCGTGTATACGAGGCATAAGCCCTTGTACACACGGTCGGAGATTCCGACGGAATGTGTCCGATCGGAGCGTTTTGTCGGATAATCCGACTGTGTGTGGTCTGCATCGGACTGTTTCCGTCGGAATATCCATCGGACCAAATTTTCCAACTTGCCGGAAATATTTTCCGACAAAATGCTCCGATCGGACATACTCCGATCATGTGTAGAGAATTCCGATCGGACAAAGTGCCACGCATGTTCAGATAAAATTCCTACATCAAAGCTATTGGCTACTAGCCTGAACGTAGTCCCATCGTAACGAAATTACGTCATCACGTTCTGAAAGATCGGATTTTTCGACAATTTTGTCCGACCGTGTGTATGCAACAGTTTCGGACAAAATCCAACGGATTTGGTTGTCGGAATCTCCAACCGTGTGTACAAGGGCTAAGTGTCACAAGGATGTTCATATATCCAACATTTAACTCTTTAAACCCCCATCAGAGTCTTTCTGCTGGAGTGCTGCGTGCGGGAGGTGAGGTGTGCGGTGGCCACTATACTGGAGAAGACTCTGGATGGAGCATTACTGCACAAAGAAAAGGTAAAGATCGCCCATTCCTCCCCTTGCACTGCAAGGTTGGAGAGGAGCTCTGTCCCCATCCTTTATATCTTATGTGTAATGTCCTCTACAGGTGAATGGAGTCCACCTCCTCATCGAGATGCTGCTCGGCTTGCTGGATAAAGACGTGCCGGAGAGCTGCAAGAACTGCGCACAATACTTCTTCCTCTTCAACAGCTTTCTACAAAAGGTGCAAAACCACACGCCATGAACCCCCCTTTATGTACCATGAATGGAAGTAATTGGGTGCCTGCGTTTATAGCTTGACGATATATTACATGCACAGTTTAAAAAAAAAAATTATTCAGAAGATTTAGAATAAAAATGTTCTGGGTTAGCTGGACAGGCTGTGTTCTCATGAGCACTTTCAGAGGCCTGACTATCTTTGGGTTTGACTTGATGATATCAGTTGGGACTCTTCGGAGTTCATCAAGAATTCATTGATGTGTACATTTGACCTGCCATTGATCTTCTTACGAGCTGCAGCTGACCTGCTTGCATTCCTATAGACTTGAATGGGAAGGCAAAAACCTGTCCGACACAAACAAAAGCCTGTAGACACTTCTGCCAGCTCACTACTCACCTTTCCCAGTGATTAGTCATAATGATAATAGGTTACAAAGCTTAAAGCGGGGTTCCATCCTAAAGTGGAACTTCCGCTGATCGGAACCCTCCCCCCCCCCCCCCTCCGGTGTCACAATTGGCACCTTTCAGGGGGGAAAGGGGTGGAGATACCTGTCAAAGACAGGTATTTACACCCACTTCCGGGCATAGACTCCCGTGGAAGTCTATGCCTCTTCCTGTCCTGCCGCGCTGTCTGCTGGGACACACACGGGTCTCAGAGACAGCGCGGACAATTCCTATTGCGCTGCGCGACTCGCGCATGCGCAGTAGGGAACCGGGAAGTGAAGCCGATTCTCTTCACTTCCTGATTCCCTCACCTAGAATGGTGGCGGCAGCAGCTGAGAGATCGATCGGCTCGGCTGCCGGCATCGCTGGACCCCGGGACAGGTGAGTGTCCATTTATTAAAAGTCAGCAGCTGTAGTATTTATAGCTGCTGACTTTTAATAATTTTTTTTATAGGTGGAATCCCTCTTTAAGAAAAAGCTAAATATACTTTTTTTTTTTTTTTTTTTAACAAGTAATAGTTATTTGATCGTTGCCACCAGAACAAGTACCCACGTTGGAAGATTTTGCCCAGATTTTGGATTCCCTATTTGACCATTATTGTGAGGCAGAAATGTGTGAATCTCTGTAGCCGGGTCACAGACAGCAGTGCTATAATAACTGCTAGAAATAAAATGATTTAAAAAAAAAATTTTTTTTTTACTGGGCAAGGAAAGATACGCTGTAGATGTCGGGGGCTTGTAGCTGTTGGAGCCTTGGGGTTGCACTCTAGCTGCCGGGGGCCTGGGGGCTGCACTCTAGCTTTGGGTGCCTGGGGGCGCTCTGTAGCTTTGGGAGCTGTGGGTGTGCTGTAGCTGCCGGGGTTTTAAACAGTGTATGACTTTTTTTATTTTATTTTTTTTTAATACAGCAAGGAGTTCGCGCTGTTGAACTACTACTGAAGTATTCTGCTTTGCGTCACTTTATCAATTTTCTACTCGGCCCCAACCGGAAAAATAACCAGGTACGTGAATAATGCTGTACATATCTATTTTTTTGAAGACTAGTTGCTTGTTTGATGTTTTGGTTCCCTCGCACTCATAGATGTGCGGGCACAGTGTTTGCCGGATGTGCCTAGGCACACCCTAATCACCCCGTGTCCCATTGGATCCAGGGGTCCCAGGCAGCATAGGAATTGAATGTGAAAAAAAAAAACGTTGACTCACACTGTAAAAGCCATGTATGTGGCTTGTTTGAACCCCACATAGTGTGTGAATTTACACACACAGATTTATTTATTAAGTTAATACAGTTGTAGCTCTTAGATATATATGTGTGTGTGTGTGTTTGAGCTTTGGGGTGCACACCCTAATGCGATAGGCTGTGCACACCTATGCTGGCACGTTTCATAGACTGTTCAGTCTTGGATATGATGGCCTCCACCTAGCAGGTATGAAAAGCAACCCTCTGAGCAGCATACTTTAATGAGGATGGGATTTGAACCCACGCATGCAGAGCACAATGGATTAGCAGTCCATCTCCTTAACCACTTGGCCACCTCATCATACCTGTTGATGGAGTTGCTGATATCCTTGTCCCCCCCCCCCCCCCCCCCAAATACACAGAGCATGTGTTATGACTTTTAGCTTCCCATAGATGGCTAAGGTAGGTTTCTACTCCCCAGCAAATCCTTTTTGCTGGAAACCACCTTATTGGAGCCACACATGTGGGGACTTTAGCCTTCCTGAAGGATGTTGTACTATGTTATTAAACTGAATGCAGACACCAAGCCAACAGGGTTTGTTTTACTCCCAATAGCTTCATATTTTATGTGTTTAGTTGTGTTTTCTTCTCTGTGTGATTGTTTGGTTTCCTCTTTCTTAGAATCGGCGGTGGAGTTCAGCACAAGCTCGGGAGTTCAGTTATCTGCACAATACGATCGCATTGCTGGTCCTTAATTCTGATATCTCCTCCCACAGGACGGTCGGTAAGAAATGGCTCATTCTGAGATGTATTTCTTCTAACCTCATTGGGGTGCATAAGAGTAGAACTTGCATATACTTATTAAAGGCAACCTGTCAGTCAGTGCTTTGAAGCAGCATGTACAGTGACATTCTTGCATTTAAAGTGGTTGTAAACCCTATACAACCACTTTTTGCTACAGGTAAGCCTATAATAAGGTTTACCTGTAGCTACACTGGATATCGGCTTAGGAGATGTCCCCTGTATTTGCCTGTGCCGACGTCATTGGCACTGAAGCAACGGCACATACGTGTTCAGTTAGACCCCTTTCACACCACACCACCCATAGCGTCGGCGGTAAAACGCCGCAATTTTTAGCAAAGTTTTACCGCCGGATTTGTGGCGCATTTTGGCTGCTAGCGGGGCTCTTTTACCCCCGCTAGCGGCCGGAATGGGTTTAGCGGCAGAGAAAGGGTTAAAACCGCCAGCAATACGCCACAATGGCGGCGTTTTGCCGGCAGTATTACAGCGCTGCCCTATTGATTTCAATGGGGAGCAGCGGTGGAGGAGCGGTAAACACACCGCTCCAAAGAAGCTGCTGGCAGGACTTTTCCCTGACGTCCTGCCAGCGCACCGCTGTAGTGTGAAAGCCCTCGGGGCTTTCACACTACAGACAATGGTGCAGCTTCTTTAGGGCGAATTGCAGGCGCTATTTCTAACTCTATAGTGCCTGCAAAATGCCCTGGTGTGAAAGGGGTCTAAGGCTGTGCCGTTACCTGCGGCATGTGCGCAGGAGTGACGTCATCGCTGCTCTGGCCAATCGCAGTGACGGAGCCGCAATACCCAGAAGTATCTCTGGGGAGAAATGTCGCCGGCCGGTGCTGTGTACGGCACCGTGGCAGGGGCTTCGATCTCATGCTCTCATGCTATGCATACTAGCTCATTATGCCTTTGTCTTGCAGGTTTTTTTTTATATATTTTTCCTAGGGTTTTCAACCACTTCAATACCGGGCACTTTTACCCCCTTCCTGCCCAGGCCAGGTTTCAGCATATAGCACTGTCACTTTTTGAATGACAATTGCATGGCCATGAAACACTGTACCCCTGTACCCATTTCACACAAATAGCTTTATTTTGGTTGTATTTAATCACAGTTTTTTTTTTTTTTGTGCTAAATAAATGAAAAAAGACCGAAAATAAAAAAATAAAACATTTTTTGGGTTTCTGTTATAGCAATTAGCAAATAAACTTTCTTCATAAATGTATGCAAAAATGTTTTACCAGCAGCACAGATGTATATAATTAATCGGAATGGATCGCAGCTTTCTCAATATTTGACGTGAGTCAGTAGTAGTAAATTAAAAGGCAAGATCAGCGCAGCATAAAATGTAATCCTAAATATAATTCTAAATATGTGAACAGAATAAGAGCGCTAACATACACTATACTAATACATCACCAAATAAATCATAAAAAAACTCATATTGAATATAAAATAATATATAAAGTCTATAAGTTCAAGTGAACAAATAAATATATAAAGTTCATGTGAATCCAGAGAGGTTTTTTCAGTTCAACTTAATCAGATGTGCATTATAAAGTGCCAAGACAAACAGTGCAAAATCCGTGCCCCCCTCTGTGCCCGCTCACTCACCAGAGATGCTAGACTCCCATAACAGAAGTCAGATGCGCTTTGAGAGGGTGGCTGGGCTTAGTAGTCCCACTGGCTGTATCACTGCGGCTTACGTTGACCATAGGCGGTGACATCATTTCTGCCCGGCTACTTCCGGTTTTAGATTTTGTTTTTAATGTTTTAATATGAGTGGATTACCTGGAATTTTGGATTTTATACAATAAATATACAGAATTACACTATATAGCTTCTTTTGCCATTTGTACCCATCCCTGGAGGTTCATTCACCTATTCTGTTCACATATTTAGAATTATGTTTAGGATTTTATTTTATATATATATATATATATATATATATATATATATATATATATATATATATATATATATATAATATATATATATATATAAATATAAATATTTTTTTTTATTTTATTTTTGTTCACTGGAACTTATGGCCTTTATATATTGTTATTTTATGTTTGAGTTTTTTATGATTTATTTAGTGACGTATTAGTATAGTATATGGTAGCGCTCTTATTCTGTTAACATTTTTAAAGGCACATGCACTTTGAAGAGCAGCAACCTTGAATGTTAGGAATAAAATTATTTATTCTTAAGATATTAGTATCACCAATTATTCTCTTTTTTTTTTTTTTTTTTTTTTAATCACTTGTTTAGCGCAGGAATTCATGGTGTCATACACTATTTAACTATAATCATTCTAAATATAACTATATCTTCTGTGAATATATGCAAAACAAACACACACACATATGTGCAAATCGGAAATATATAAATTGCTGCACACAGTGTAACACCACAAAAACGGCATGGTTTATTAATTAGATTGCGCTTACGTCAAGCATTATCTTTAAAAAAAAAAATGCTAAAAACTTCATATGGGTACAGCATAACCGCGCAATTGCCATTCAAAGTGCGACAGCGCCAAAAGCTGAAAATTTGGCCTGGGCAAGTAAAGGGTGAAAGTGCCCGGTATTGAAGTGGTTAAAGATGAATTCCAGGCATCGTGTATTTCTTCATTGTTACATTGTTCCAGCTTGGTCCATTGTGACTCTGTATAATGCCATACCTGGTTGACGCCCCTGGAAGCTGAAAATTGCTGGAGTAAAGGCCGCTGCTTCAATGATCGCCCACCTTTCGCTCGGCATGAGCGCTATTCAGAGAGTGCTTTGCTTGGGTTGGACGAGATGGAGAGTCAGGACAGTGAAATTCAATTATAAAACTAAATAAAGTTCAGTATCACATGTAACAAAAAAAAAACACTCATGTAGAATTCTGACATCCTTGTGATCTTTTATTTTTTTTATTTTTTTGCAGCTCCTGGTCTGTTCATACCTCACCCTCCGAACGCACAGAGTCCCCCGCTGGCCCTCCATCCAGAAGTTGAAGCTTTGATGTTTATGCCGGAAGGAAAGCCTTATTTGCTGGAGGTGGGTTGCTCCATGTGTCCGTGTGTGTTTTTTTTATATATATACATACATACATACAGGGGAACCTTGGATTACGAGCATAATCTGTTCCAGGAGAATGCGTGTAATCCAAAGCACTCGCATGTCAAACCGAGTTTCCCCATAAAAGTCCATCGAAACAAAGATAATTTGTTCCGCATTGACTTCTATTACATGCAATACCGCATGTGGCCAGGGGTGGGGGGGGTGCGCCGGAGAGCGTCAAATGGTCAAAATAGAGCAACAATTTTGAAAAAAATTCAATATTTTTTACTTTTTGCTATAATATCCCCAAACAATATATAAAAAAAAAATTTTTTCCCTCAGTTTAGAAAAAAATCGCAATAAGCATTTATTGATTGGTTTGTGCAAAAGTTATAGTGTCTACAAAATAGGGGATAGTCTTATGGCATTTTTATTAATAATAATTTTTCTTTTTTTTTTACTAGTAATGGCGGCGATCAGCAATTTTTGTAACTGCGACATTATGGCGGACACATTGGACAATTTTGACAAATTTTTGGGACCGTTGGCATTAATACAGTGATCAGTGCGATTAAAAATGCATTGATTACTGTAAAAATGTCACTGGCAGTGAAGGGGTTAAGTGTGACCTAATTTTTTTTTTATTTTTTTTTTTTACTGTGGGGGGTGTGGCTTGGTGTGTGACATCACTCATCGTCTTTCCCTATGACAGGGAACAGACGATCAGTGACAGGCTCACTAGGAAGCACAAGGAGAGGTTTGCTTACACTTACCTCTCCCCGTTCTTCAGCTCTGTGGCCACCGGCTGCGATCAGGTGCTACAGTCACGGAGCTCAGGACCGGGTCTCGAGAGTGCCGCCGGTGGTTCGCGCGCGACCCACAGCTGGGCTCTTAAAGGGCAAGGTACCTGTACGTGCTTGCACCCAGCCGTGCCGTTCTGCCGACGTATATCGGCGTGAGGCGGCCCTTAAGTGGTTAACCATTGTTTTTTGCAGGATGTATTCTATGTCACGTGTTTATTCTAGAAACAGAATCGAATTAGGGAGACATAACCGTTGTGCATAGGCATGTGAATATTCCTTGAATGGCCGTCTTGTCTTTATGGTGTCCTAAAATTCCTTTTATTGACGGTTCTAATATGAATGTTTTATATCCATTAATAAATTTCCTTCCCTCTCTGTTTCTCAGGTGATGTTTGCCATGCGGGAGCTCCCGGGGCCCCTCTCTATCCTCATCGAGATGCTGGTTTATTGCTGTTTATGTAACGAGCGTTTCTCGATCACCGCACTGCACTTCATTAAGGTACAAAGTTGATCAGTTTCTGCTTCTGTTGGTTTAAATCCCTCGTTTCTGAATTGACATGTCTCGATCTCATTCAAGATCAGTCTTCTTTTTAGTCCCGAGGCACACAGATATAGCGGTTGTTTTGCCCGCTTGGTCCTTTTTATCTATAGGCAAGTCTATAATAACGCTTACCTGTAGGTGAAATTAATATCTCCTAAACCTGCACAGCTCCGACGGTTCACTACCGATTTAAAGAGCACCTGCCTCTTACATTGGTGAATGTTCCTTACATTGGTGATCAGTGAGAAGAATGTTCCTTACATTGGTGATCAGTGGGAAGAATGTTCCTTACATTGGTGATCAGTGAGAAGAATGTTCCTTACATTGGTGATCAGTGGGAAGAATGTTCCTTACATTGGTGGTCAGTGAGAAGAATGTTCCTTACATTGGTGATCAGTGGGAAGAATGTTCCTTACATTGGTGATCAGTGGGAAGAATGTTCCTTACATTGGTGATCAGTGGGAAGAATGTTCCTTACATTGGTGATCAGTGGGAAGAATGTTCCTTACATTGGTGATCAGTGAGAAGAATGTTCCTTACATTGGTGATCAGTGGGAAGAATGTTCCTTACATTGGTGATCAGTGAGAAGAATGTTCCTTACATTGGTGATCAGTGGGAAGAATGTTCCTTACATTGGTGATCAGTGGGAAGAATGTTCCTTACATTGGTGATCAGTGGGAAGAATGTTCCTTACATTGGTGATCAGTGGGAAGAATGTTCCTTACATTGGTGATCAGTGAGAAGAATGTTCCTTACATTGGTGATCAGTGAGAAGAATGTTCCTTACATTGGTGATCAGTGGGAAGAATGTCCCTTACATTGGTGATCAGTGGGAAGAATGTTCCTTACATTGGTGATCAGTGAGAAGAATGTTCCTTACATTGGTGATCAGTGGGAAGAATGTCCCTTACATTGGTGATCAGTGGGAAGAATGTTCCTTACATTGGTGATCAGTGAGAAGAATGTTCCTTACATTGGTGATCAGTGGGAAGAATGTTCCTTACATTGGTGATCAGTGAGAAGAATGTTCCTTACATTGGTGATCAGTGAGAAGAATGTTCCTTACATTGGTGATCAGTGGGAAGAATGTTCCTTACATTGGTGATCAGTGGGAAGAATGTCCCTTACATTGGTGATCAGTGGGAAGAATGTCCCTTACATTGGTGATCAGTGGGAAGAATGTCCCTTACATTGGTGATCAGTGGGAAGAATGTTCCTTACATTGGTGATCAGTGAGAAGAATGTTCCTTACATTGGTGATCAGTGGGAAGAATGTTCCTTACATTGGTGATCAGTGGGAAGAATGTCCCTTACATTGGTGATCAGTGGGAAGAATGTCCCTTACATTGGTGATCAGTGGGAAGAATGTTCCTTACATTGGTGATCAGTGGGAAGAATGTTCCTTACATTGGTGATCAGTGGGAAGAATGTTCCTTACATTGGTGATCAGTGGGAAGAATGTTCCTTACATTGGTGATCAGTGAGAAGAATGTTCCTTACATTGGTGATCAGTGGGAAGAATGTTCCTTACATTGGTGATCAGTGAGAAGAATGTTCCTTACATTGGTGATCAGTGGGAAGAATGTTCCTTACATTGGTGATCAGTGGGAAGAATGTTCCTTACATTGGTGATCAGTGGGAAGAATGTTCCTTACATTGGTGATCAGTGGGAAGAATGTTCCTTACATTGGTGATCAGTGAGAAGAATGTTCCTTACATTGGTGATCAGTGAGAAGAATGTTCCTTACATTGGTGATCAGTGGGAAGAATGTCCCTTACATTGGTGATCAGTGGGAAGAATGTTCCTTACATTGGTGATCAGTGAGAAGAATGTTCCTTACATTGGTGATCAGTGGGAAGAATGTCCCTTACATTGGTGATCAGTGGGAAGAATGTTCCTTACATTGGTGATCAGTGAGAAGAATGTTCCTTACATTGGTGATCAGTGGGAAGAATGTTCCTTACATTGGTGATCAGTGAGAAGAATGTTCCTTACATTGGTGATCAGTGAGAAGAATGTTCCTTACATTGGTGATCAGTGGGAAGAATGTTCCTTACATTGGTGATCAGTGGGAAGAATGTCCCTTACATTGGTGATCAGTGGGAAGAATGTCCCTTACATTGGTGATCAGTGGGAAGAATGTCCCTTACATTGGTGATCAGTGGGAAGAATGTTCCTTACATTGGTGATCAGTGAGAAGAATGTTCCTTACATTGGTGATCAGTGGGAAGAATGTTCCTTACATTGGTGATCAGTGGGAAGAATGTCCCTTACATTGGTGATCAGTGGGAAGAATGTCCCTTACATTGGTGATCAGTGGGAAGAATGTTCCTTACATTGGTGATCAGTGAGAAGAATGTTCCTTACATTGGTGATCAGTGAGAAGAATGTTCCTTACATTGGTGATCAGTGGGAAGAATGTTCCTTACATTGGTGATCAGTGGGAAGAATGTTCCTTACATTGGTGATCAGTGAGAAGAATGTTCCTTACATTGGTGATCAGTGAGAAGAATGTTCCTTACATTGGTGATCAGTGAGAAGAATGTTCCTTACATTGGTGATCAGTGAGAAGAATGTTCCTTACATTGGTGATCAGTGGGAAGAATGTCCCTTACATTGGTGATCAGTGGGAAGAATGTCCCTTACATTGGTGATCAGTGGGAAGAATGTTCCTTACATTGGTGATCAGTGAGAAGAATGTTCCTTACATTGGTGATCAGTGAGAAGAATGTTCCTTACATTGGTGATCAGTGGGAAGAATGTTCCTTACATTGGTGATCAGTGGGAAGAATGTTCCTTACATTGGTGATCAGTGAGAAGAATGTCCCTTACAGCTAAAAGATCACTGATGTCATGCCACTTAATCTGCCAAGTGGCAATGGCCCTAAAACTATACAGGCACCATCAAATGGGACGTATATCAGCCACAGCTCCAGGAACCCTCTAGCAGCATTGATGGAATCCTAGGCTGAGAATGATTAGCCTAGATAATACTTTATACTTCTTAATCTGTGCATTTCTGACGATTGTTGTCATCAAAAATCGAGTTCCTCACTTCTCCAGTGAAAGCTGAAAACCCGTTAATGAGCTGTGCTGGGAGGGTGTAACTGACTGTAACTCTTATGTGTGTGTTTTTTTATTTTATTTACCCCACAGAACCAGCTGGAGTCGGCTCCACCTCATGAACTGAAGAACATGTTCACCCTCCTGCTTGATATTCTGGTACGTATGCTGAATGAATCGCTTATCTGCACCGGAATTTTCATCTTCCCTGCATTCCAATCCTCATACCGGGCCATACATGTGATGGTGACACTATGGGGTGTTCCTGTTTAGAGTTGACACTTCCTGGTCACCGGTCATGTCCAAGTAGGTGATCGTCTCCATGCACTGTCTAATGTGCTTCACAGTATGTCCGCACTACATATTTAATGTAACCAATAATGCTTTTTTATATTCATTTAAAAGGTTCACTGCTCTAACATTACGGACTCTTTAACCACTTTACCCCCTTCCTGACCACAGCACTTTTTGCTATTCGGCACTGCTTCGCTTTACCTGACAATTGCGCGGTCGTGCGACGTGGCTCCCAAACAAAATTGACTTCTTTTTCCCACAAATAGAGCTTTCTTTTGGTGGTATTTGATCACCTCTGCGTTTTTTTTATTTTATACGCTATAAACAAAAAAGAGCAATATTTTTTACTTTTTGCTATAATATCCCCCAAAAATATAAAAAAACATTTTTTTTTTCAGTTTAGGATGATATATATTCTTCTACATATTTTTGGTAAAAAAAAATCGCAATAAGTGTATATTGATTGATTTGCGCATAAGTTATAGCGTCTACAAAATAGGGGATAGATTTATAGCATTTTTATTCATTTTTTTTTGTAGTAATGGTGATCTGTGACTTTTTTTTTTTTTTTTTATCGTGACCGCGATATTATGGCTGACACTATTTTGGGACCATTGTCATTTATACAGCAATCAGTGCTATAAAAATGCACTAATTACTGTGTAAATGACACTGGCAGGGAAGGGGTTAAACACTAGGGGTCGATAAAGGGGTTAAGTGTGTCCTAGGGAGTGATTCCGACTGTGGGGGGGGGGGGGGTAGGCTACCACTCACTTGACGGCGATCACTGTTCCCGATGACAGGGAGCAGTGATCTGTCATGTCCCTAGACAGAACGGGGAAATGCCTTTTTTTACATAGGCATCTCCCCGTTCTGCAGCTTTGGGACACGATCGTCGGGAGACCGGCGGACATCAAGGCCGCGGGCACTGTCACCCCTGTATGCGCCGGCGGTGGGCGGTGCACCCACTAGCCCCACCAATTAATAATGACGTACAGGTGCTGGCATTGTGCCGACGTATATCGGTATAGCTGTAACCGTTACTGTATTGAAAACTTTTAGACCAGTTGTCTCCAAACTGTAGCCCTGGGGCCAGATGCGGTCCTTAACCTGCCTTTATACGGTCCTTGGGGGCGCTACTCCTCCAACTAACACCAATGATGGGGCATGGTTTTCTTTCACCAATGCCAAGACATTTTCTGCTCCCACCGCCCACAGTCTGGCCCCCCACCAAAGCCTGAAGGACAGTAAACTGGGCGTTTGCTCAAAAAGTTTGGGTACCCCTGTTTTAGAAAAAATTATTCCTCAACCTGTCTTCTGAAGAAGTGGAATTCAGTTCTGGGAAATGTTCTGAGATGTGGGTCGGTCCCCCAGCAAAAAATTATGTTGAATAATGCATCTTGCCTATAATTTCATATCGGTTGATTATTTGTGATAGTCCATGGTATATACAGGGGTGGAACAGTATAATGGAAACGCCAAGTAAAAGAATGAAATTGTTACCTAATATGGTGTTGGACTGCCTTTGGCATCCAGGACGGCCTAAATTCTCCTGGAAATTGACAAATAAGTCTTGGATGGTGGATAACCGCTCCAGTTCTCGCAGAGGCGGAAAACGAGCCAGAACCTTGTGCGCCAATATTGACCATAGTGGCTCATATCGAGGTCTGGCGACTGCGGCACCCCGGGAAGGTGTGAGACTTCGTCTGCATGCTCTTCGGCTGTTATTACAAGCAGCGGGAGGCGACATCCCCCTCCCGCTGCCCGGCTTCTCCCATCCCACCGGGAGGCCTGAGCAACCAGGCGGCGCGTCTGCTGGCTGGCCAAAGACCCAAACAAAGCCGATGCTTCATTTGGGTCTCGGATCTGGTAACCCAGAAGCGATGTCATGACGTCACTTCCAGAATCTTAACCACTTCAGCCCCGGACCATTTTGCTGGCCAAAGACCAGACCACTTTTTGCGATTCGGCACTGCGTCGCTTTAACTGACAATTGCGCGGTCGTGCGACGTGGCTCCCAAACAAAATTGACGTCTTTTTTTTCCCCACAAATAGAGCTTTCTTTTGGTGGTATTTGATCACCACTGCGGTTTTTATTTTTTGCGCTATAAACAAAAATAGAGCGACTTGGAAAAAAAAACGCATTATTTTTTACTTTTTGTTATAATTAAATATCTCCCAAAAATATGTAAAAAATTTATTTTTTCCCCTCAGTTTAGGCCGATACGTATTCTTCTACATATTTTTGGTAAAAAAAAATCGCAGTAAGCGATTATTGATTGGTTTGCGCGAAGGTTATAGCGTTTACAAAATAGGGGATAATTTTATGGCATTTTTTTTTTTTTTACTAGTAATGGCGGCGATCAGTGATTTTTATTGTGACTGCGACATTATGGCGGACACATCGGACATTTTTGGGACCATTGTCATTTATACAGCAATCAGTGCTATATACTGATTGCTGTACTGATTCCTGTGTAAATGACACTGGCAGTGAAGGGTTTAACCAGTGGGTGGCAGTGTAGGGGTTAAGTGTTCCTAGTGGTGTGTTACTAACTGTTGGGGGTTAGGCTTTCATTTAGTGAACACTGATCTCTGCTCCAATCACATGGAGCAGAGATTAGCATCACTAGTTGCTAGGCAGAATGGGGAGATGCTGTTTACAACAGCATCTCTCCGTTCAGCCGCCCCGTGAGATGATCGTGGGTATGCCCACGGCGATCAAGTCCGAGGGACCCGCGACCGGACTCACGGGGGTCTCGACCAGCACGCGAGCGCGCCGCCGGCGGAGCACTCGCGATGGCAGGGGGGCATTAAAGATTGGACGTACCTGTATGCCAATATGCCTGCCCGTGCCATTCTGCCGACGTACATCGGCGCGCGCTGGTTGGGAACTGGTTAAAGGCGCCAGTTTAAAAAAAAAAAAATAGAAAGTAGTCAAAAACACAGATCTTGACGTTTTGAATACTTTCAAGTGCAGAAAGAGAGGTTTGGGGTCTCATAGACCCCCCGATCCCCCCATAAGGAGATAAGGAGTACATGTCACTGCCTATTACTGTCGCAAGGGATGTTAACATTGAACAGTGATTACAAAAAAAAAATGTAAAAGGACAGTGTAAAAATAGAAATGTGAAATGTATAGAATATCAGCGTTTGGCCTGAGAGGTGGGCGTAATATCGGTATCGTATCGGCACCGGAAAACTATATCTGTTGATCCCTAGTCTGCCCCATGGGTTGCACGAAGTCAGCCAAAATTTGTACATTTGGCAGTGACTCTACCTTTCAAGGTGATGCAGAATACCAGGATATGGCTTGACCATGCCATGTTTGTGCCTCCGCCATGCTTTACCATTGGCACAAGACGGTCCTGCTTGGGACAGTGTTCGCCTCACGTCCGGTGGTTGGGAACTGAGTGAAGCTCGATTCATTGGACCATATTACAGTCTTCAATTGATGGTCCACGATTCATGGGTGTTGCACCGCTCTCTCCTCTTCTGAGCATTAAAGGGGTTGTAAGCCCTCACAGTTTTTCACTCTAATGCATTCTGTGCATTAAGGTGAAAAACTTTGTGCTGCAGCACCCGCCCCTCCCCCCCCCCCTTCAGACCTTCCTCTTTCTTACCTGAACCCAATTGTTTCAGAGGTGGGGACGAGCACAGCAGCTCCAGAGGTGATCAAATACCACCAAAAGAAAGCTCTATTTGTCGGGGGGGGAAAAAGGACATACATTTTATTTGGGTACAGCGTTGCACGACCGCGCATTTGTCAGTTAAAGTAATGCAGTGCTGTAGCGCAAAAAAATGGCCTGATCATGAAGGGGGGTAAATCTTCCAGAGGTTAAGTGGTTAAAATTCTGCTGGGTGCCAAGTGTTTTATCTTATATACTGTACTGAGAAGTAAATTATTTGTTTTCTTCTGCAGATGATTGAAGACCCCATCCAGATGCAGAGGCTGAAGTTTGCCTTCGAGTCAGACGGGCTTTTAGGTAAACTTAGGGAAAATTAAAGCCGAAGTTAAAAAATAAAGTTGTGGTCTCTTGAGCAAAAGAAGATTTGGTTGAAAGTCTAGGGGTGAACGCATTGTCACCTTGTCTATAGTAACTGATGTGTCTTTCAGTTGGCTTCAAAATGTGACCGGTGTACCCAACCTCACCTACCGCAGTATCCGCACCCTCTGCTATTTACTGGGGTCTTCAGGGCCTCCTGTACCTCTCCCCTTCTTTGCTCTGATATTAAATCTTCCAGAATGCCCTCTCAATTGATACTTCTGTTAAATCTCACCTCCTAACAGCAGTTTTATATACCCCCCCCCCCCCCCCCCTGCTGTGCGGCAATTGAAAATAATAGCCTTGCATTGCAGCCTCACAGCAGGGGGTGAGCGGCGGGCGAGTTAGTAAAAGCTCCGCCCACTGTGAATAAGTGGCGGTTGCTCTCCATCGGACGCTCCGGGGCACAACAAACACATACAGGACTTGGAAAAAACCCACCTTCTCCCAGGTGCAAGGTGAGGAGAGATGAATGGACGCAGGAGCCCGGTGATCGGAGGTTGTCGGTGAGCTGTGTTCACTGATCCACTGATGGCATTTCCATAGGAGTCTCTGTGCAGTCCAACCTTTCTGCTAATGATCTGTAAATACTGATCACCCCCCCCCCCCCCCCCCAAGGCCCCTGGAAAAATTGGCTGCATGATACCGGTCCCTGACATCCAACAATTGCTTAATAAGGAAAAATACAGCGTAACAGTTTTTTTCAAGTATGTTAAAGTTTACCATATCTCCAGAAGAAAAATTATTCCTTTTTTATTATTTCTTTAGCTTTGATGCACCACAGCAATCACGTAGACAGCAGCCGCTGCTACCAGTGTGTGAAGTTCCTGGTCACCTTGGCTCAGAAGTAAGTATCAGCGATCTATAAATTGGAAGATCCATAGGTCAGGGGTCTGCTTTTTTGTCAGATGGTGGGGTCTGCCTCATGTCTGTGGCGTTAGTCCTCCTTCACATGTACGTCCTTTGTTCTGTCTATGCAGGGGATCCTAGACTGATCCCACGCCGAATCAGATCAGAAATGGATGTCACATGTCCAATTTTTTCTGTGATGGGCTTAAAAGTGGTCCCATATAATCCCTATTGGTGCCCCAGATAAAAGGGGACCCATATAATCCCTATTGGTGCCCCAGATAAAAGGGGACCCATATAATCCCTATTGGTGCCCAGATAAAAGGGGACCCATATAATCCCTATTGGTGCCCCAGATAAAAGGGAACCCATATAATCCCTATTGGTGCCCAGATAAAAGGGGACCCATATAATCCCTATTGGTGCCCAGATAAAAGGGGACCCATATAATCCCTATTGGTGCCCAGATAAAAGGGAACCCATATAATCCCTATTGGTGCCCCAGATAAAAGGGGACCCATATAATCCCTATTGGTGCCCAGATAAAAGGGGACCCATATAATCCCTATTGGTGCCCAGATAAAAGGGGACCCATATAATCCCTATTTGTGCCCAGATAAAAGTGGTCCCATATAATCCCTATTGGTGCCCCAGTTAAAAGGGGACCCATATAATCCCTATTGGTGCCCAGATAAAAGGGGACCCATATAATCCCTATTGGTGCCCAGATAAAAGGGGACCCATATCCCTATTGGTGCCCCAGATAAAAGGGGACCCATATAATCCCTATTGGTGCCCAGATAAAAGGGGACCCATATAATCCCTATTGGTGCCCAGATAAAAGGGGACCCATATAATCCCTATTGGTGCCCAGATAAAAGGGGACCCATATAATCCCTATTGGTGCCCCAGATAAAAGTGGTCCCATATAATCCCTATTGGTGCCCCAGATAAAAGGGGACCCATATAATCCCTATTGGTGCCCAGATAAAAGGGGACCCATATAATCCCTATTGGTGCCCAGATAAAAGGGGACCCATATAATCCCTATTGGTGCCCAGATAAAAGGGGACCCATATAATCCCTATTGGTACCCAGATAAAAGGGGACCCATATAATCCCTATTGGTGCCCAGATAAAAGGGGACCCATATAATCCCTATTGGTGCCCCAGATAAAAGGGAACCCATATAATCCCTATTGGTGCCCAGATAAAAGGGGACCCATATAATCCCTATTGGTGCCCAGATAAAAGGGGACCCATATAATCCCTATTGGTGCCCAGATAAAAGGGAACCCATATAATCCCTATTGGTGCCCAGATAAAAGTGGACCCATATAATCCCTATTGGTGCCCGGATGTAAGCAGATATGTGTCTGCTTATATCCGCCTATATTCGGTTAGTTCAGTAAAAGAGGACCAGGATGGAAACTTTTTCTCTTTGATCCGATGAACCTGAACAGACCTGTATGGGGCAGATATAGGCATACGTATGTCTGGTTACATCCAGCGGCCCATTGGGATACATTGCGGTACGTTTTAGATCCAGGTAATCATGGGTCAGAAATGAACTGCCGGAATGCCCGTTTAACAGTGGCTGGAAAGTGTTCACAATGCTTCTTTTTGACCACAGGTGTGCTGCTGCGAAGGAGTATTTCAAAGAGAATTCTCACCACTGGAGCTGGGCTGTGCAATGGCTGCAGAAGAAGGTACGGCACTCGTATTTCTGGACTATATGTGGTAACAGAAATCTGTGTTTCTAGTGGAAAAAAAAATCACAATTGTACAGTATTGGCCGTCTCAAATTTTTTGGAGAATGAAAATATGCCTGCTCTTAATGTTATGAAGTGTGGTTTATAATTTTTATTTCCCTGACAGATGTCTGAGCATTGCTGGGCTCCACAGAGTAATGTGTCCAATGAAACGTCCACAGCCAAGACCTTCCAGAGGACCATCTCTGCCCAGGTAGAGTAAAGGGCATGGCTGAGCCCTCACACTTTGTGTATCTGAGGTTTGATTGATCTATCCTGTGGGTAAATAATAACAACGATTTTGCTCCAGGACACTTTGGCCTATGCCACCGCGTTGCTTAATGAGAAGGACCAATCTGGAAGCAGCAACGGATCTGAAAGCAGCCCAGCCAATGAGAACGGAGACAGAAGTATGCAACAGGTAAGGAGTATTGTGGGTAAAAGAAGCTTTGGCTCCTTCATTACTTTAAATGGTGCTGGGGGAGCTGTAATACATATTTCTTTCAAACCCATTGAGGGGGAACACAGAAAGTCTTTAACTTTTGGGTTACATCGGCAGCTACTGGAAAACTGGACACTGCCAAACTAAGTGTTGGGCAGCCCAGGATAGTACCAGCACCCCTCAGTTTTTCACTAGTGTCCTGGGAAGATGGACGACTTCTCTTCAGTTCTGCTGTTTAAAAGACTAATCTGATTTCTGCTAACACTTTTAGATTTTTTTGTTTTTTCCTCTACGTTGCTGCTGAAGTGTTGACTCTTGGATTGTAGCTACTATCTGGTGTGGTTGTCCCTAGCCTAGCTTTTGGGGGGTAGCCTGGAAGTGATCCTCGGGCACTGAATTTCACATGGGGTGCTTTGCAGACTGTTCTGGTAAAAGTTAGTTGCAGATTTCCTTCCAGGTCCAGAGCCACTGGCATTGCCTCAGCACACTTGCCCTGTCTCTAAAGGCTCACTTGATAAGCGGTGGGTCAGTTGGGACAAGCAACAGGAGATATCTCATTAATTTTCATCTACTGGTTTACTCATGGGATGGGTTACCTCTTTGGAACTAAGCACTGATGTCATCCACTGGGTGTAATGTAGCACGTGCTCTGCATTCTTTTTTGCCATATGGTGCTGAAGAAGCATCTCTCTAATCTTTCTTGAGCCTGCAAAGAGCCACATGGAAGCTTGATCCATTACTGCTGCCCACCTAGAGTGATTTTGGCCACCCCCCTGCCATCAGACCCTCACCTCTTGCCAGAGGGCTTCATGAGCTCTGTCAGCATCTTCTGTCTCAAGGGCCGCTTTTGTTGATGCCCAGGTTCTGGGAGACATGTCTAAATCGGATTCCTACAATGCTAAAAGTTAGAACATCTACTTCTCGCAGGGTTTTATCATTGGACATGAATGCTTGCACTGGTGTGATTCTCACAACTACCACCCCAAGAATTGGACAAATTCTCTGCTTCCTGCAGCTGGGTCTGGGCCAGCACCTGGCTCTCAGCGCTATCAAGGGTCTGGTTTCTGTCCTTCCTGCTCTGTTTCAGAGGCTGTTGGCTTTCTTTAAGACTCCTGTACTTGGGTTCTGCCATGAGCCCCCTTACTATTCTCCTGTGACTCAATTGGATCTGAATCTGGTTCTCTTTGCACTTCAGAAACCGCCGTTTGAACCCTCTAGAGAAATTTCTCTTGCTACACTCACCCACAAGATAGTTTTTCTTGTAATTATCACCTCTGAGAGGCAAGTGTCTGCATGGAACCTTTTCTGGTTTTCCTAAAGTAGTTTATGCCTTTTACCTCAACAACCATATTATTCTGCTGTCCATCTGTCCAGCTCCAGTTCACCAGAAGAAAATTTCACAACATTGGATGTTGCTAAAGCTCTGAGAGTCGATTTTTCAGGAAGACTGCCTTTTTTGTTTACTAGTAAGGTTTTACTAGTCTCTCGTTACATCACTATGTGGCTCAGGCTGACCATCATCCAAGGTTATGGACTCGAGGATCGGATTCCTCCTATTCCTGTCATGGCATACTCTGCTAGATCCAAGTGATTCCTAGGCCTTTTGGCATCAAGCAGCTGTTGCCCAGATTTGCAAGGTTAACGCCTTTTCTTCTAATTACACATTCTACACGTTCTACCAGGTGGACGCCCTAACCTCACATTCTCCACATTATACCAGGTGAACGTCCTGGCCTCACGTTCTACAAGCTCTGCCAGGTGGATGTCCTGGCCTCACGTTCTCCAAGCTCTGCCAGGTGGATGTTCTGGCCTCAAGTTCTCCAAGCTCTGCCAGGTGGATGTCCTGGCCTCACGTTCTCAAAGCTCTGCCAGGTGGATGTCCTGGCCTCACGTTCTCCAAGCTCTGCCAGGTGGACGCCCTAACCTCACATTCTCCACATTATACCGGGTAGACGTCCTGGCCTCACTTTCTCCAAGCTCTGCCAGGTGGATGTCCTGGCCTCACGTTCTACAAGCTCTGCCAGGTGGATGTCCTGGCCTCACGTTCTCCAAGCTCTGCCAGGTGGATGTTCTGGCCTCAAGTTCTCCAAGCTCTGCCAGGTGGATGTCCTGGCCTCACGTTCTCCAAGCTCTGCCAGGTGGATGTCCTGGCCTCACGTTCTCCAAGCTCTGCCAGGTGGACGCCCTAACCTCACATTCTCCACATTATACCGGGTAGACGTCCTGGCCTCACTTTCTCCAAGCTCTGCCAGGTGGATGTCCTGGCCTCACCTTCTCCAAGCTCTGCCAGGTGGATGTCCTGGCCTCACCTTCTCCCAGCTCTGCCAGGTGGATGTCCTGGCCTCACCTTCTCCAAGCTCTGCCAGGTGGATGTCCTGGCCTCACGTTCTCCAAGCTCTGCCAGGTGGATGTCCTGGCCTCACGTTCTCCAAGCTCTGCCAGGTGGACGCCCTAACCTCACATTCTCCACATTATACCGGGTAGACAGCCTGGCCTCACCTTCTCCAAGCTCTGCCAGGTGGATGTCCTGGCCTCACCTTCTCCAAGCTCTGCCAGGTGGATGTCCTGGCCTCATCTAAAGCCAACTTTGGGCGTAGGATCCTTCAGGTAGCTCATTTTGCTGCAGGTAGTCCCTAGTTTCTCTTTCTTAAACCTGTTAGTGAATGTTGTGTTTCCCATTCCTCAGTTGGACTGCTTTTGACCATCCTGAAGGTTAAAGACTTCTGTGTTCAATACACTCCAAGAAATGGATGTTACTGTGAGTGCAAAAATGTTCTCAGATAAGTCGGTAGTTCGTGTTTTAATGAATATTTGTCACCAGGAAAAAAAAAAGTAATTAAAGCAGAACATGTTGAAGGGTAGAGTCCCTCTCAGCTTTTTATTTCTGTTTGGGAGATGCGCCTTCCCTGTTTGTCCGGTCACCAAGACAGAAAGTGAGGAGAAATGCAAATTGTTATTGTCACTGTAACAGGAGCAGGGGAAATATTCCAATGGGGACAGCTGTTTCATTGGCAAAGAGGTGGATGTACTAGCACATTATGACTTAAGCTGCCCAGTGCTCATTTTTATTTATATTTTTTGCTGCGGTTTACTACTGCTTTAATATACATAAGGCTTATGGCCAGACATTGTACCAAGACTGCGGAGAACCCTAATAAATCGGTTCTGACGTGTTCTTCACATTGTGACTTTTCATTCAGTTTGAAAATGTGGTTTAAGCCAGAATTCCCCGTTATAATTTTTTTTTTTATCTCTTTCAGGGTCCCGACTCTCCAATGATAATTGGAGACCCAAAAAGTGACCTTGACGATGTCGATCCTTGACCACATTTCCCAGGTACAAAAGACGAGAGAGTCTTTGTCGCGCTGTGAAATGCCCTTCGAGAACCACAACGGAGTCTCGCTGTCTCGTTCGGGCTACCCGAAGGCCAACCTCGCGGGAAACTCGCAGAGCTAATCCAAACGCTGCAGCCAAGGCTCGTTTTCTGAAAAAACTGTCGCACCGAGGCGGAGGTCAACCTTACTGCTGCAAGAAAAGAAAAAGAATATTTTTGTCAATTTTATTGCAAAACAAGAAACCCAACAAGTGGTTGAATTTTTCTTCTTTTTTTTTTTTTTAATTTGTCAGAAATCAAGGAGTGAATGTACAATTGTGGCTTTTTCTGCATTGCTGCAGAGATTTAATTTGGTTTTATAAGAACTCTGGAGAAGAAGAAAAAAAACATAATTCTTGACTGCGTTTAGGTGCACACGGCAACTTTTTAAACTTACGATATTACCTAGGAATCTTAAAATGATGTAAAGAAAAATGATCATGTAAAACTTAATCTTGTACAAATTTAGTTTGGAAATTGAACTTTTAAAGAAGAGAAAAAAAAAAAAAAAGAAAACGAAATCGAAGACACTTTGTATTTAATTTGTCTCCCAACCGTTTGTATAGTCATTTGCTATGTTTGTGCCATTGGATCATGACGAAAAATTAAACAAGCCGCTGTTTTCGTACATCGTTTTTATAATTTTTTTGCCGATATGTCCTGCATACGCTCAGGTGGCAGCTACGTACCAGGTTGAGCCCATCAATTCACCAAGCAGGAATGGTTTCACCAAGGCACAAAGTTCTATAGAATTCACTGGTTAGTGGGCAATTGACGGGCTTAATATGGTAACTATGGTAAAATATGGGTACAGGTTTAAGTGTAGCTCCATCCTTTTGGCGTGTTTGATGTTGCAAATGATGGCAGCCAGAAAATCAGCTTAACGGTCTTTATTAACAGTGTTGTTCCCTGTTGTTTGAATTCTATCCAAGTAAATACAGTAAAGACTAAGGATAGAGTCTGGTTTAGCCCATTGGTAGGATCAACAATCTTAAAGTGGTTGTAAACCCTTACAAACCACTTTGACCTACAGGTAAGCCTAGATTAAGGCTTACCTGTAGGTCCAAGAAATATTTCCTAAACCTACACTGTTTAGGAGATATTTACCGAAAGACAGGCACCGCTGTCTACGGCGCATGCGCCGTAGACAGCGGTGCGCAGGCGCACTAATCGCGCCGCAGTTAGCGGCGATATGGCGTGAGTGGCGGCTCCCGTGCTCATGAGCAGGAGTAATGTTATCGCGGCTCCGACGAATGACAGCGGCGGAGCAGCGAGACCCACCAAGAGGAAGGAGGCTCCGGACTACAGGGGACAGCGGTGACTTCGCTGGCTCCTGTGTCAGGTAAGTGACACATAATGGACTCCTATGCGATGCACAGTAGTCCATTATGCTTTACCTTTGCAGGGAATCAAAGAGGAAGTAAACCCATCAGGGTTTACTTCCTCTTTAAAAGAGAAGTATTGAATTTTTTTTTTTTTATCCCGTATTCATACTTACCCAGGTGGATGCAGCATCTGTCCCCTGCCGCCTCTTTACTGAGAATCGAGCCACCGAATACCGCCGATAACTGTTCTCTCACCTCCCCGAGCGGAGAGCTGCTGCCTGTCAGTCAGCAGCTCTGCTCTTCCATGCTCATTGGAACGCTGAGCTGTGGAGGAGCGGGGAGCGGCCGTCTCAACGGCTGGCTGAGACTGCCACCAGTCCAGGCACCTGGCGGATCCTAACTTCCGAAGTCGGGGTGACGTGGTGCCCGGACTGATCTTGGTGACGTCAGCAGTGAGCGAACTTCAGACCGCTCTCTGAAAACGGGTCACAGGAGTGCAAAGGATAAGCCCAGCCGAATGAGCTCAGGCTGGACTTATCCTTTTAAGGCCTCAATAACAATATATTTTCTCCTGTCCATAGAAGGGCGTTGGGATGAAAAAAACGTGGGGCTTTTTAATAAACACAGATGTGTAATACCCATACATATAGTTAAAACATTCAAAATATTTTCGATTTAAAAAAAAGAGCATATTGCATATGGTCAAGCTTTGTACATAAGCCATCTATTCAATTTGAATAGATGGCTTATGTACAAAGCTTGACCATATGCAATGCTTTCTTGTGTGGCTTTTCGGATCGACGCGTTTCACAAGTATAGAGGAGCCACACCTTTTATGTTACATCTTACAAAACAAGTACAATTGAATATACTACAGTTATTAATGCATAGCACATATATCAGAGAGAGAACATAAAGATGGAAATGATGGCCTTGTTCACACAGATGTACTTAGCGTACACCCGTGCGAGTACTGCATTTACCCTCCCCCCCACGGGGATGCACAGGTGTTCCATGCATCCCCACGCCGGCAGTCTCATTCATGTTAATTGGGACACAGCTGCTGCTCCCAATCTGACATCCGTGCCTGTGCGGGTGCTCAGCCCTGAACGCAGACAGTTCGCATTCAGGACAGTGCACCCACGCGGATGTCAAATTTGGAGCAGCGGCTGTGCCCCATGCAGCTGCTGCATCCCAATTAACATAAATGAGTCTACCTGCATGGGGAGGCATGGAACATCTGTGCATCCCTGTGGGGGGTAAACGCACACACATGGGTGTACACTGTAGTACACCCATGTGAACTGAACTTTAATGTAAATCCACAGTAATATATTTTGAATAAGTTGATTCTTTTGTCCAGAGTTTAAAGCAGATCTTCACCCAACCTATCCCAACCCCCCCAGCGTTGTCCCTCCTACCATCGCTCGGTTTTGCATCGCCATGTTTGTGACATCGAGAGGCCTGCCGGCTCTTTTGTGCGTGGGTGGGCCTCTCGATGACACGCCATTAGGCTAGCTTACCAGGAGATGGGTTCTGAACATTTTAGATATTCCCCCACCCAGTGGATCTAGCGTTGTCCCACTGAGATCCTCTGCCAACTCTCGATTCTGCACCGCCATGTTTGTGATGTCATTGAGAGGCCCGCCAGCTCTTTCTGTGTTCAGTGGGTGGGCCTCTCGATGATGCACCACGAGGTGCCCCCCCAACTTTGTCAATTAAACATTATGCCTCCTGGGATATGTGACATGCATATCCCAGGGGAGACAGCGGGCACTAGGCAAGTGGCATGCATGGGTGGGGGGGGGGGGGGGGGTTGGTCAGACACTTTTTTTAAATAAAATGTACAGAACAGGAGGAGGGGTGTAGTGGAGGGAACTTCATTAAGAGGGTGAAGATCCACTTTAAGGAGCAGTACTCCTTAAATGTCACAGATGGGACATCTGTGAAATTTAGGGAGTACTGCTTCTTAAAGGGGGCCATATCCAACAGTATGGCTGTATACAAACATGGCTACAAGGAATATTTAAAATCTGTAAAGCTTCAAAAGACTGAAATACTGTTTTTAAAGCTGATATCACTGCCTTGTATTTGGAGATCAAACCTGTCGAAAAGGGGAGGAGTTGCCCTTTAGAAAAGAAATAATTGCAAATGGAAATAGACTGAAAGCCCTGTCAGTGTTCCAAATATTTTACATTTTGTTTCCTCTTTGTACATTTTTATGCTTTTTTTTCAGGCCTTTGTAACCAAAACATCTTGGGGTGTTCTGATGTAATTCTAATATTTTGTATGCAAAGAGCTGGCCATATATGGAGAGCGCTTGTTGTCCGCTGCAAACTATGTTGGGTTCAGTACAGTAGTTATATGGCACAAATAATTACAACCGGTGAAAAAAAAAAATTGGGATCAGCTGGATGGAAATATTCAGTGGTCCCCACGCAAATCTGTTCCCTAATTCAGATCTGTCTCAGGACTTGAAAATGCAGTTTATTTAACTATACATGCAAAATAAAATACGTGGGATGACCGTGTCCATGGAGGGACAGTTTTTAGGACAGCCAGCTCCTTCATATGTGGCCGGCTACATTGATTGCCTGATGTCTTGCTTTGTGTTTTGAGTTATTTAAGGAATAATGGAAGTAGGCTATTCACTTGTAAAGTAGACGCTTTGAAAAATTCTGGGAAGAAAATTCTTTAATCCGAATCAATCAGCCATTTTAAAAGTCCTGTCCAAGAGCAGGTACTCCCAAAGTGTATATTTGTACTTTGTGCACCTATCTGACACTAGTTTCATTGCCTTTATTTGCCATTTTGGAGTTGGGCTTCACCTGGTCACCATTCTCCCTGGCCCAGTGTGTTGGCCCTTACTGGCCATTGAGACATTGTCATTGGGTGTAGAGATGGTAGGTGGGGCTTAGTCCCAGAGTCAAAAAGGAAAAAAAAAATGGTCAAGCCTTTACCAGTTAAACCCTTATCAGACGGGTGCACAACAGCTTTCCCAGCTGGTGGGTGCACCACGGCTTTCCTGGCTGGCAGGTGCACAGCAGCTTTCCCAGCTGGTAGGTGCACCACGGCTTTCCTGGGACTTTTTACTTTTGAGGGTTCAACTGTTTATATTTAAGAACTGCACCTAATATTTGCCTGAGATCTGTTTAAATAATCCAATGTATCTACCAAATGTTTCCTTAAAACTGATTGTAGTTTTTTAAAATTTTATCAAGCCTTGCTACAATTACATGGAGACGTATTGAATAAAATTGGTTTGTCCCACAGGTTTTAAGACGCTACGTCAGGGACGCTGTCATTGCTACCTGCACTATATGAATGTTTAATTTGCGCAGAAAAAAAACAAATTATGATTTATGGTAATATATACAGAGAAAAGAGTCTAGCTTGGAGATAACTGGAATTTAAAGGAATCCCTTTATCATGAAGTTCCGTGTACTTGTCGCTCATAAGAAGGTAGCCATTTTGTATGTTGACCCAACATTCGGCCAAACCTATTTACGTAGCTCTAATATTGTGGCATGAAACACAGAGCCACCCTATCTCCTGCTTTGCGGATGTCACCGAATTCTAGTGACTTAATTGGCCGCTTTTGTTTGACATCAGTCTTGGTTACAAAATGGCTGCTATTTGGCTCTTTAGGGCTCAGGTACTCATTGATAACGGGAGGCCAAGGAATGAATTTTTTATGTTTTTGTGCCAATTGATTTTTATTCATTGTGTTGTATATTTTCTTGATTTATTGCACTGATATTTTATTTTTATTTTTTCTTTCCCCCCCCCAAATAAATGCACCATATCATTAAACCAACCCTCAGGGCCCCGGGGCTTCCATGTGTTCTTCCACTCGCTAACTTTTCCTGCTATGCTGCTTTGCCACCTCACAAGCCCCTGTGCTCTATGACTTCCTCCCCTGTCTGTCCTTGTTGTTAAAGCCAATGTACGGAAATCTGAGGGCTGAACTGCTTCTGCTTTAGGTTTTGTATGACACATTCATGCTTGTAAACTTTAACTCAGTTTGCTGGGAATGGTAGCATCCACTTACTAACTTTTAACAGATGCTGTAGCTTTAGTCTGTCACTCTCATATTTGCTACTTAGCAAAACACTAACTGGGAAGATGTATGCAGGTGGGAGTTCTGATTTCAATGGCAGAAATTATTCGGGGTCCATGCATCTATTGATCAGCATAAAAGTCAGAAATGGCAAGTACCTCCATTTTTTTTTTTATATGCTATGGGTTTTTGTGTTGACCAAAGTAATAGGAGGGAAGAGTTTTGAAGCTCTACCCATTACTATATACAGTGATCAACCATAACATTTTCACAACTGATAGGTAAAACAAATAACAATGATTATCTTGTTACAATAGAATCTGGTAGTGAACATTTTGATCAACTTTGACAAAAGGGACAAATTGTGATGGCTGGACAACTGGGTCAGAACAACTCCAAAACTGCAGCTCTTGTGGGATGTTTCTGATCTGCAGTGCTCAGGACTCAACAAAAGTGGTCCAAGCAACAGGGTCATGGGTGGCCAAGGCTCATTGATGTACAGTGCCTTGCGAAAGTATTCGGCCCCCTTGAACTTTTCAACCTTTTGCCACATTTCAGGCTTCAAACATAAAGATGTAAAATTTTTATTTTTTGTGAAGAATCATCAACAAGTGGGACACAATTGTGAAGTGGAACGAAATCTATTGGATATTTTAAACTTTTTTAACTAATAAAAAAAATGAAAAGTGGGGCGTGCAAAATTATTCGGCCCCCTTGCGTTAATACTTTGTAGAGCCACCTTTTGCTGCGATTACAGCTGCAAGTCGCTTGGGGTATGTCTCTATCGGTTTTGCACATCGAGAGACTGAAATTCTTGCCCATTCTTCCTTGCAAAACAGCTGGAGCTCAGTGAGGTTGGAGGGAGAGCGTTTGTGAACAGCAGTTTTCAGCTCTTTCCACAGATTCTCGATTGGATTCAGGTCTGGACTTTGACTTGGCCATTCTAACACCTGGATACGTTTATTTGTGAACCATTCCTTTGTAGATTTTGCTGTATGTTTGGGATCATTGTCTTGTTGGAAGATAAATCTCCGTCCCAGTTTCAGGTCTTTTGCAGACTCCAACAGGTTTTCATCCAGAATGGTCCTGTATTTGGCTGCATCCATCTTCCCCTCAATTTTAACCATCTTCCCTGTCCCTGCTGAAGAAAAGCAGGCCCAAACCATGATGCTGCCACCACCATGTTTGACAGTGGGGATGGTGTGTTGAGGGTGATGAGCTGTGTTGCTTTTACGCCAAACATATCGTTTTGCATTGTGGGCAAAAAGTTGGATTTTGGTTTCATCTGACCAGAGCACCTTCTTCCACATGTTTGGTGTGTCTCCCAGGTGGCTTGTGGCAAACTTTAGACGAGACTTTTTATGGATATCTTTGAGAAATGGCTTTCTTCTTGCCACTCTTCCATAAAGGGCAGATTTGTGCAGTGTACGACTGATTGTTGTCCTATGGACAGACTCTCCCACCTCAGCTGTAGTTCTCTGCAGTTCATCCAGAGTGATCATGGGCCTCTTGGCTGCATCTCTGATCAGTCTTCTCCTTGTCTGAGCTGAAAGTTTAGAGGGATGGCCAGGTCTTGGTAGATTTGCAGTGGTCTGATACTCCTTCCATTTCAAAATCATCGCTTGCACGTGCTCCTTGGGATGTTTAAAGCTTGGGAAATCTTTTTGTATCCAAATCCGGCTTTAAGCTTCTCCGCAACAGTATTACAGACCTGCCTGGTGTGTTCCTTGGTCTTCATGATGCTCTCTGCGCTTTCAACAGAACCCTGAGACTATCACAGAGCAGGTGCATTTATACAGAGACTTGATTACACACAGGTGGATTCTATTTATCACCATCAGTCATTTAGGACAACATTGGATCATTCAGAGATCCTCGCTGAACTTCTGGAGTGAGTTTGCTGCACTGAAAGTAAAGGGGCCGAATAATTTTGCACGCACCACTTTTCAGTTTTTTATTCGTTAAAAAAGTTTAATAGATTTCGTTCCACTTCACAATTGTGTCCCACTTGTTGGTGATTCTTCACAAAAAATTTAAATTTTATATCTTTATGTTTGAAGCCTGAAATGTCGCAAAAGGTTGAAAAGTTCAAGGGGGCCGAATACTTTCGCAAGGCACTGTATATGGGTAGCGAAGGCTGGCCTGTGTAGTCCGAACCCAATAGAAGAGCGCAAATTGCGGAAAAAGTGAGTGTTGGTTCTGAACACACAGCCCCATACGCAACAAAACTGCAATGCTCTGTGTAGATGATCATTGGACAATGTGTCTAACTGTCCAGGCATTACAATAGTTCAGTTGCATCCTGAAACTTTAGAAACCATTAATCGAACAGACTCGTTGCTTGGAGTATCTGAATCTGATCCTGGACGCATTTCAGGCCAGAGTGTTTCTTCTACATGAGACTTTTCAGACTCTGGTCTCAAGATCAAACACTCCAGTTCAAAGGCCATTTTTTCATGAGCATTTTGGAGCTGATGGTAGCCTCTTTCGATCCTTCTCCTCCGTTTTGCTCCAGACAGCTGAAATATAACACTTGTTGTGAAACAGGTCAGTCCTGTCTCTGGCCAAGCCAACTTGGTTGTGGCAGAGGACCAGGTTGTCTTTGGCTTCGTGACTGAGGAATCTGGCTTTGGGAAAGTAATTTCTTGCTGTCCTTTGGAAGATTCTTACAATGGACACCATCTTGTCAGCTGGGGAGGAGTCCTGAGCATGTCTGTGCAGGGGAGTTGGACATGACATGATGGTGTACATAAACCATCCGGAAGGAACCAGATATCTTTCTGTGACAAGGTAATGTGGAACATTCCAGCCATGCTAAATGAGCAGGCAGACTTCCTCAGCTGACAGCACCTTGACATGGGGGGGATGGGTTCCTACATGTACCAAAACCCGTGTTACATGTGGGGGATGCTGAGTATGGACCTCTAGATGCAAGGATCCTCTAGCAGAAGCAGATACTCCAGGTGGGATCAGTACATCCTAATCTATCAATTTCTTCCCCTGAAAATTCTACTGCCTCTGCTTCACAGGATCAAGATGGTAGTATCCATTGCTCCAGACTGGCCCAGGAATATGTGGTACACCAACCTGGTTAGACTCCTGGTGTATGGGGTGTGGGCACTGCCAAACTGTAAAGATATTCTGCCCTAAGGACAAAATTGCCATCCTGCTTCTTGGTTGCAGACTTTGATAGCATAACTGTTGGAGCCAAGGTTCTGAGGGACAGGGGCATATCTAAATCTGCGCTTTCTATGCTGCTTAAAGCTAGGTACTCTACGCTGTGAGGTCTCTCATTGGATGTGGAAGGTATACTTCACTTGGGGTGGGTGTGGCTTCTCACTCTTTATAAAAAAAAAACTTTATGGGGGGGGGGGGGGGGGGGCGCTACCTGTCCATGGGCCTTTGAATCTGATCCCCTGTGCTTTTAAACTTCCATTTGAGAAAGACTAACTTTCCTATGCTGCCTGAACTATAAGTGACTTGGATAGACCACAATTTAAGCTTATGGTCTCAAGGATTGGATTTTTCATGGCAGGGATTACTCTTACTAGCCCTGTAAGCACCTTTTGAGTTTCTCAGATTTGCTGTCACAATCAGATTTAAAAACTATGCAGTTCGAAGCCAGCAACCAAAAAGGATGATGGCAAATCGGTGCTTTGGGACAGAATTCTGACTAGCTGTCAGTGCCTACAGCACATCTGCTTGGGACATATGGAGCTTTGAGGATCCTTGGAATGTCCTTCATATCAATCCTGTTTATTTGAAGTTTAAAGAGGAAATAAACCCTGATGAGTTTACTTCCTCTTTAAATCCCTGCAAAGGTAAAGCATAATGGACTACTATGCATCGCATAGTAGCCCATATGTGTCACTTACCTGACACAGGAGCCAGCAAAGTCACTGCTGTCCCCTGTAGTTCCGAGCGTCCATCTTCTTGGTGGGTCTCGCTGCTCCGGCGCTGTGATTTGCCGGAGCAGCGATGACGTCACCCCCACGTATGCGCACGGGAGCCGAGATGTGCGGCATCTTCGTCATCAACGATGTCACGCTCAGTGCGCCTGCACGCCGCTGTCTACGGGCAAATATCTCCTAAACCGTATAGGTTTGGGAGATATTTCTTGGACCTACAGGTAAGCCTTAATCTAGGCTTACCTGTAGGTCAAAGTGGTTTGTAAGGGTTTACAACCACTTTAAGGGGAAGAAATGCATAGATCAGAGTATACCAACCCTCTGCTGCTACCTGAGCATCCACTACTTCTGCTAGAGGATCCATTGCCCTGGATACAAACCTGGTCAGTTTATTGTAGAACCTAGCAGTTGCTATGCGTTGTCCCTCACCTCAATGCAATGGTCCAGGTGCTGCCACCTGAGAATTTGCTTGGCAATTGTCTACACTGGGAATGTACATGGCTGGAACATGACGTTCTATCCAGGACCTTTATCTGATCTACCGCGTCGCACAGCAACCTTCTAGCTATTCCCTGGCAGCCGTTGCACGCCACTACCATAACATTGTCCAACATAATCTGGTTCGGATGACTCTCTGCCAGGCTACCCCAATGTTGCAGAACAGCCAAATTACCTGAAGCTCCAGGACGCTGATCTAGAACTGAGATTTCTCCCATGACCAAGTGCTCTGGGCCAACAGGGGGTGCCCATGAGTCTCGATGAGCCTGGCATCTATCACGAGGATGGAGTCTAGGAGGAATTGGTATAGGATAGACTTGCAATGTCAAAGAACAACATTGGTACCATCAGTAGGTGTACTGGAAGCAGCCCCAGAACACTTAGTAGAAGGTGAGCTGGGGGTGCCTGGTGCAGCAGGACTGCCCTATGCCTGCATGAGCGCACAAAACCAGGATAAGTAGTAGCAGTTGAGGGTTGGGTGGCCAGAGGTGACCAAAGTTACATGGCTCTTACAAGCAGGGGCAGCAGAGAGGTGCTTCCTTAATGCCCTATATCAGTGATGGCGAACATTGCCACCCCAGATGTTTTGGAACTACATTTCCCATGATGCTCATGCACTCTGTACATCTCTAACAGTATATACAGCAGGGCTCGACAAAACCCGGGCGCCCGGTCGCATTTGCGACTAGAATTCCAGACCTGGCGCCTGGGGCAGCACAGCTGGGGGTATGCTGTCTCCGTGGCCCCCCCCGGCGCGATCGCGTCGGGCCGCGCCGCCGCCGGCCGGTAATTTAGCCCCCGGCTTTGAGGCCTTCTACGATCCTATGGTTCCTTCTGTAATCTGGCGCCCTCTTGTGGTGGCCGTTGGAATTACAACCAGCAATGCTAATGGATGTAATGCTAATTTTCCCTGTCTGCCAGCCTATCTTTCTTCCCTTTACTCAGAACCCCTAAAAATTATATATATATTTTATTCTAACACCCTAGAGAATAAAATGGTGGTCGTTGCAATACTGTTTGTCACACCGTATTTGCACAGCGGACTTACAAGCGCACTTTTTTGGGGAAAATGTATTTAATAAAAAAAAAAAAAATAAGACAGTAAAGTTAGCCCAATTTTTTTTAATATTGTGAAAGATAATGTTGCGTCGAGTAAATCGATACCAAACATGTCATGCTTCAAAATTGCGCCCGCTCATCGAATGGCGACAAACTTTTACCCTTTAAAATCTCCATAGGCGACATTTAAAAAATTCTACAGGTTGCACTTTTTAAGTTACAGAGGAGGTCTGGGGCTAGAATTATTGCTCTCACTCTACCGATCGCAGCGATACCTCACATGTGTGGTTTGAACACCGCTTTCATATATGCGTTCGCTTCTGCACGCAAGCTTGGCGGGACAGGGCGCGTTTAAAATATTTTTTTTTTATTTTAACTTTTATTTTTATTTTTTTCACTGTTCTTTAAAAAAAAAAAAAAAAAAATGTGTGTCACTTTTGTTCCTATTACAAGGAATGTAAAAATCCCTTGTAATAGAAAAAAGCATGACAGGTCCTCTTGTATATGAGATCTGGGGTCAGAGAGACCTCACATCTCATATTTACACTAAAATGCAATTTAAAAAAAAAAATTGTCATTTGAAAAAAAAAAATAAAATGTCCCTCTAAGAGCTATGGGGGGCAATGACTTGGAGACAGGTGGGGGGCTTGGGGCTATCTTCCCCTCACTTGTCTCCATGTCAGGCCAGGGACAGGTCCGGATCGCCATCACGGACCCGGCTCCTAACTTTTTTAGCTGGCTCCTAGATTCCAAGCAAATTTGTCAACCCCTGATATACAGTATATCTCCTAATAATATATCTCCTCTAATAGTATATCTCTTCTGATAGTATATATAGTATATCGCCTATATACTATTAGAGGAGATATGCTGCTTTGTCTCCTCTAACAGTATATCTCCTCTAATAGTATATACAGTATATCGCTTCTGTCCGTTATTCTCAGAGTGGATTAAAGATTTTACTCCCTAATCATACAGTTGGTTATTTATATTTACCACTGTATAGATATCTTTAAGAATAAATTGCCTTTTTTTTAAGCTTTACATATTAACCACTTGCCGACCAGCGCACGCCGATGTACGTCGACAGAATGGCACGGGCAGGCAAATGGGCGTACATTTACGTCCCTTTAAATTTGCCGCCCTGCCATCGGGAGCGCGGCGGCGCGCTCCCGCGCTGGTCGGGACCCCCGTGAGTCCGGTCGCGGGACCCGCGGACTCGATCGCCGCGGTCATACCCGCGATCGTCTTACGGAGCAGCCGAATGAAGAAATGCCGTTGTAAACAGCATTTCTCCATTCTGCCTAGCAACTAGTGACGCTGATCTCTGCTCCATGTGATTGGAGCAGAGATCAGTGTTCACTAAATGAAAGCCCAACCCCCCCCCCCCACAGTTAGTAACACACCCCTAGGAACACTTAACCCCTACACTGCCACCCACTGGTTAACCCCTTCACTGCCAGTGTCATTTACACAGGAATCACTGCATTTATATAGCACTGATTACTGTATAAATGACAATGGTCCCAAAAATGTCCGATGGGTCCCCCACAATGTCGCAGTCACATTAAAAATCGCTGATCGCCGCCATTACTAGTAATAAAAAATTATTAATAAAAATGCTATAAAACTATCCCTATTTTGTAAACGCTATAACTTTTGCGCAAACCAATCAATAATCGCTTATTGCGATTTTTTTTTACCAAAAATATGTAGAAGAATACGTATCGGCCTAAACTGAGGGAAAACATGTTTTTTTATATATTTTTGGGGAATATTTATTATAACAAAAAGTAAAAAATAATGCGTTTTTTTTTCAAAATTTTCGCTCTATTTTTGTTTATAGCGCAAAAAATAAAAACCGCAGAGGCAAACAAATACCACCAAAAGAAAGCTCTATTTGTGGGAAAAAAGACGTCAATTTTGTTTGGGAGCCACGTCGCACGACCGCGCAATTGTCAGTTAAAGCGACGCAGTGCCGAATCGCAAAAAGTGGTCTGGTCTTTGACCAGCAAAATGGTCCGGTCTGAAAGTGGTTAACCACTTCAGCCCCAGGAGATTTTACCCCCTTCCTGACCAGAGCACTTTTTTTTGCGATTCGGCACTGCGTCGCTTTAACTGACATTTGCGCAGCCGTGCGATGTCACACCAAAACAAAATTGACCTCCTTTTTTTTTCCCCACACAAATAGAGCTTTCTTCTGTCTTCTGGTATCTGGTCACCTCTGAGGTTTGTATTTTTTCCACCATAAATAAATAAAAAAAAGCGACAATTTTGAAAAAAAAAAACAATATTTTTTACTTTTTGCTATAATATCCCCCAAAAATATATAAAAAAAAAAAACTTTTCCTCAGTTTAGGCCGATATTGCGATTTAAAAAAATAAATAAAAATAATGTAGAATAAATAAGTGTATATTGATTGGTTTGCGCAAAAGTTATAGTGTCTACAAAATAGGGGATTATAGCATTTTTATTGTTTTTTTTTTTTTTTTTTTTTTTTATTATTATTAGTAATGGTGTTAATCAGCGATTTTTATTGAGACTGACATATAGGACACTTTTGACACTATTTTGGGACCCATGTCATGTATACAGCCATCAGTGCTATAAAAATGCACTGATTACTGTGTAAATTACACTGACAGGCAAGGGGTTAAACACTAGGGCAGCGATATGCAATTAGCGGACCTCCAGCTGTTGCAGAACTACAACTCCCATCAAGCATAGCAAGACTCTGACAGCCACAAGCATAACTCCCAGAGCCAGAGGCATGATGGGACTTGTAGTTTTGCAACAGCTGGAGGTCCGCTAATTGCAGATCCCTGCACTAGGGGTTAATTAAGGGGTTAAGTGTGTCCTAGGGAGTGATTCTAACTGTGGGGGGAGGGGGAGAGATGGGCTACCACTGACAGGACAGCGGTCACTGCTCACCATCACAGGGAGTGATGATTTCTGTCATGTCACTAGGCAGAACAGGGACATGCCTTGTTTACATAGGCATCTGCCCGCTCTGCTCCGTAACACGATCGTGGGACACCGGTGAACATAGAGTCTGCGGGCGCGGCCACATTGCACGCAGTGGGCGCATGCCCACTAGCTCCGCCAATTAAAGGGGATGTACAGGTACGCCCATTTGCCCACTGCTGCCATTGTGCTGACATATATCGGCGTGCGGCGGTCAGCAAGTGGCTCAATTATACACCACACTTTTATTAAGGTTGTTAACCGATTAATTAAAACAATAATCGGCCAACTAATTGATTATGAAAGTAATCGATCGTTGCAGCCCTAGATGAAACCCATGACTGGAAACCTGCCCTATGCCCTCCCCCCTCCTAAACACAAGCACGGAAATCATACTTCTCCTGTATCTACTGCAACCTCACAGCATCTGAAGATAGTGGCCCCTGAGACACCAGGAAACGCTCCTCCTACGCCTGCTGCTGTTTCTCCAGTGCCCTGTCTATAATGCCAAGTAGTGATGGGCTTGGAGGGTGTGTTCGGATTGAAGCCGTCACTTAGGGTTGCCACCTTTTCTTCAAGACAAACCCAAACACTTTAGCGGCCTGGTCCACCTTTGGGTGCCCCAAGTAGAGAAATAATGTGGTGCGCACAGCGTGCCGTAGCGAAGAGTGGGTATGGCCAAATTGCTCTTGCTGCCTTCACCACCCTGCCCCCCCCCCCCCCCCGGTGATGCTGAACCTGCCCCCCCAAACAGCTGCTATTATTAGCGGTGTGGCTATTTTGGTTACTTGGGGTGGCGCAGCCTGGTCTGAAGAATGTGTCAAGGTTTCAGTCTGCCTGAAACCTGGACCAATGCTTCAAAACACAGACTGTGTCCGGGTGAATCCCGGACAGGTGGCAACCCTACCGTCGCTGCACACTGACAATCGTAGGCAGTGGGGGCATTTCCCGACCAGCAGCTGCACATATATACACGCTGCCTATGATCGGTGGTGTTCAGTGGCGGGGGTTCAATCCGAACATTAACCCAAAAAGAACCGCGCTCTCTTCAAAAATTACTGAGTGCATATACCTCCCATATGAGACCAGTGTCCCAACCGGGAAGCTGTGTATATAAAGAAATAAATACAGTGCAATGTCATTAGACAATCGTAATGAATGTGACTTCCAATACCCCAAAAAAATACAAAATTTCAATCGTGAATTACATGTAAAAATTATTTATATATGCAAAACTGTAATCCATGTATACATGAACAGTTGAATCTGTCCTTAATAACAATTAAATGTGTCCTTATGTGGTAGTCCTCAAAATGGATCCATCTATAAAGTCAAATATTCTCAAATGCAAAACACCACGTGTTAAAGCGGAGGTCCACCCTAAAGTGAACCTTCCGCTCATTGGAACCCTCCCCCCCTCCGGCGCCACAATTGGCACCTTTCAGGGGGGAGGGGGTGCAGGTACCTGTACAGTACAGGTATCTGCACCCACTTCCGGGATAGCTCTCTGCGGAAAGGGGCGTAGATTCTGCAGAATCTACGCCCCTTTCCGAAAGTCCCCCCGCTGCCTGCTGGGAAACACACAGATCCCAGAGACAGCGGGGACCGTCCTTATTGAGCAGCGCGACTCGCGCATGCGCAGTAGGGAACCGGGAAATGAAGCCGAAAGGCTCCACTTCCTGATTCCCATACCCAAGATGGCGGCGGCAGCACCCGAGAGACGATCGAGAGATCGGCTTCGGGTGCCGACATCGCGGGCGCGCTGGACAGGTAAGTGTCACTATTTTAAAAGTCAGCAGCTGCAGTATTTGTAGCTGCTGGCTTTAAAAAAAAAAAAAAAAAAATAACACGCGGACTCCCGCTTTAATTATAGTGTTTGGAAAAGGTAATTCTTTGCTTCATATTCCAAGCCGTGAAACATGCCACAGTGCATCGCCAAAAGTCAAGATTGGATCCTTACCAGATGTCACAAAATAATTCGCTTATCAAAGGATCAGGCCAGGCTATGTATACTCCTCAATCCTCCAAAACTCCGCCCTCCTCCAGGATCACGGTTCAAAAGGACTCCAGTTTATATATATATAATATGATAAGCATACAGGGAGGTATGGCATAACAGGTGGGAAGCGTCGGCCGTGCGCAAATCTCCACAGGTCTATCCTTCTCCAGCTGGTACCGTTCAAGGCAATAAACAGCGTGTCACACCGCCTTCACACTGAGATATCGGGACACAGGACTAAAACTTCAAGGGAATTTAACCACTTACAGACCGGACCATTTTGCTGGTCAAAGACCAGACCACTTTTTTGCGATTCGGCACTGCGTCGCTTTAACTGACAATTGCGCGGTCGTGCGACGTGGCTCCCAAACAAAATTTACGTCCTTTTTTTCCCACAAATAGAGCTTTCTTTTGGTGGTATTTGATCACCCCTGCGGTTTTTATTTTTTGGCGCTATAAACAAAAATAGAGCGACAATTTTGAGAGAAAAAAACGCATTTTTTACTTTTTGTTATAATAAATATCCCCCAAAAATATATAAAAAAACATTTTTTTCCCTCAGTTTAGGCCGATACATATTCTTCTACATATTTTTGGTAAAAAAAAAAAAATCGCAATAAGCGATTGGTTTGCGCAAAAGTTATAGCGTTTACAAAATAGGGGATAGTTTTATAGCATTTTTATTAATAATTTTTTATTATTATTTTTTTTTTTACTAGTAATGGCGGCGATCAGCGATTTTTTATTGTGACTGCGACATTGTGGCGGACACATCGGACATTTTTGACACATTTTTGGGACCATTGTCATTTATACAGTAATCACTGCTATACAAATGCAGTGATTCCTGTGTAAATGACACTGGCAGTGAAGGGGTTAACCAGTGGGTGGCAGTGTAGGGGTTAAGTGTTCCTAGGGGTGTGTTACTAACTGTGGGGGGTTTGGGCTTTCATTTAGTGAACACTGATCTCTGCTCCAATCACATGGAGCAGAGATCAGCATCACTAGTTGCTAGGCAGAATGGAGAAATGCTGTTTACACGGCATTTCCTCCATTCAGCGTCCCGTGAGACGATCGCGGGTATGCCCGCGGCGATAGAGTCCGCGGGTCCCGCGACCGGACTCACGGGGGCCCTGACCATCGCGGGAGCGCGCCGCCGGCGGCGCGCTCCCGATGGCAGGGCGGCATTGAAGATTGGACGTACATGTACGCCAATATGCCTGCCCGTGCCATTCTGTCGAAGTACATCGTTGTGCGCTGGTCGGGAACCGGTTAAACTGGGATAGTTGGCAAGTATGAGGCAACTGCTTTGGGCCCCACAACAATGACAGGGCCCAGGGCAGCTGCCCCTTTTGCCCTGCCTTATAGACGGCCCTGACCAGCTGTTAGGACACTGAGTGGCACAACCAACTCCAGCAGCGTGTCATGTCTTGCATCCTTCCCAGCTGCCAACAAAGTTGCCCATTGAATAATATATGCTAGATGTGTAACATTCCTGCCCATATTTGCTGGACCATGTGGCTGTGGTCAGGTGGACTCTCCTGCTGACTGCGTGGTCCAAGGATATGGAAACATTAACTCAGTTTTGTTACCAGCGGTTTCAGGGCCGTCTTTAAGGCAGGGCAAAAGGGGGCAGCTGCCCTGGGCCCTGTCATTGTTGTGGGGCCCAAAGCAGCTGCCTCATACTTGCCAACTATCCCAGTGTACATTCCCTTGTCCCTTGAAGTTTTGGTCCTGTGCTGCTACTAATGCTGCCCAGCTCTGCCCTATTGTGTACAGATGACTCACCTGCAGACCTCTGTTTACATGTAAATACTGACATTCATATGTAAATAGCAGTGACATGCATATGTGAATAGCTGAGGCCAACTGCATTGATATGTAAATAAAGGTAGCATTCATAGGTATATACATTGTAGACAAGTGTCATTTCTTCAGTGTTGTCACATGAAAAGATAGAAGAAAAGATTTACAAAAATGTGGGGGGTGTACTTACTTTTGTTAGATACTGTATCTGAATCATTTGTGGGCACTGATTGCACATTCATTTGAACATGTGGATGGCCATGGGGTACATACCTGGCCATCCACATGTTGCCTCCTTCCCTGGTGGCCCAGTGTGGTCATCTGAGGGGGGGCTGTGCTGATAAACAATCAGCGCAGACCCCCCCCTGTCAGGAGAGACACAGATTGGCTCTCCTCTACTCCTCTGGCAGACCCGAGTGAGGAAACGTTGATCACCGGCTCTTCCTGTTCACATTGTGACCAGCCGTGATTGGACGTCATCGCGCTCCTTGTGCAGGGTGACTGGTCTTGTTTCCGCCCCCCCCCCCCACCTCCTGTAGGTTTCTGTAGTGGGTGGAGTCTGCTGGGCCCCTCCCACAGCTCTGCTCAGGCTCCGTACAGCCCAGTGATGATGTCACTGCCAAAGGTGGATTTCTATCCTTTGTGGCGATTGGTGGATATGTTTCCATTGAAGTTTCTTGTTCCCGGAGTTCAACTTTAAATGAAAGCAAAATGCGCAGCGCTCAGAGAGAAAAAGGACAGCGGAGGATTTTCAGGGTTGACATTTTCTCTTTTTTAATTTTATGATGAAATATTCAGATTTCAAACAAATAAATGAAGACAGCTCAGATATAAAAGCCCCGAGTATTTGTACTCCTATAGAATGAACCTATATAAATATACGGCCTCCACCACAGCAAAGTCTGCAGCAATCCTATGAAGACAACATGTACCAGAACATTTAGAATTCTTTTTTTTTTAAATTATTATTATATTTTTTATCTCATTTTTATATTTTTTTATTATGAGACCCACCAGATTGCACCCAGCGCTACCTACCCCCCCCCCCCCGTAATTAAGTCTCACTTCTGCTGCTGCATTCTACATACTATAAAAAACTAAAAAAAGGACACATGTGCTGAAGAAAACCTACAGGCTGCCCCTCGCTGACGTGCTCCCTCTGAAAATGCCAGATATCTGGCTGCAGTTGCTGATTCAGCCCAGGCTACAATACATTCCGAGTTACTGATCTGGAAGGAGTACAGAGGCTCCGAGCTCTCTATGCTTGTTTCAGTTCCTGACCCAGAAGGGACCAAAAGCCAGGCAAGTAGCATTTTCGGATGGAGGTCAGCAATGGCAACCTACACATTTATTTTAGTATGGGAGATCGGGGGGTGGGGGAGAGCTGCAGCAGGTGGGCAGAGCTGAGAATCTGCTGCTGGACCCATTGGACGATTCCATCCAAAAAAAACAACAACAAAATCCCTTATTGGTTTAGACTAGAGCTGCACGATTCTGGGGAGAAAATAGAAGCACCATTTTTTTTTTCTTAGAATAAAGATCACGGTTCTTGCGGAGTAACATCTTTCACAATATACAAAAACATTGGGCAAACTTTACCGTTTATTTTATTTTAATTTTTTTTTTAATCCATTAAAGTGCATTTTTTTCCCCCCAAAAAATTTAATTTGAAAGACCGTTGCGCAAATACAGTGTTACATAAAATATTGCAACAACCACCATTTTATTCTCTAGGGTCTTTGCTAAAAAAAATATAATATGTATGTATGTATGTATGTTTGGGGGTTCCAAGTAATTTTCTAGCAAAAAAAATAATGATTTTAACTTGAAACCAACAGGTGTCAGAAATAAAGGTCAAGTCTTTAAGTGGTTAAGCTTCCCTTATTTACAGACAGAAGTTCATTCCTTTGATCTAAAGAACAAAACTTTACAATGTTTATCGTTAGCTCAGCAGCTGAGGAATGTTGTGAAACTTGTCAGACTGGCTTTTTTTTTTTTTTTGACAGCTGCTTGAGCAGAAAACTCTCTGCATAGAATCGGGAAAATGCTTTGTTAAGATCGCGAGGGGGAAAGAATCGCAATCTCGATTCTTAACGATTAATCGTGCAGCTCTAGATTAGACTAATCATTTTTTTAAGGCAGATTCATATCTAGATAAGGAATGAATTGGTGGAAAGGGGGGGAAGGGTACAATGAGAACACATATGTCCAAAATTCAAAAACTTAAAGGATCACTCCACTAACACAAAACATATGACCAAAATTTGAAAACTTAAAGGATCACTCCACTAAGATAAAACATTTCAGTTATAAGTCGATCCTTGGGGTGTTGAAATCGCCCATCAGCCTCGGAGGTTTTCCATAGCAGAGATCTCTATTCCCAACTTCCTGGCTTTGACCCATTGCTGCCATTGCAGAACCAAAAAGGAGCAGTCTCAAAGCACGTCGAAAATGAACAGTGAAGGATCCAGCCATAAGGGCAGCAAACAAACTGCAAAAGGAGCTGGAAATCGGGAGGGGTGTGCAGATCTCAGCAAAGCAGTCCCCGAACGACAGAAGAAAAGCATTTCAATCCGCAAGGCTCCGCCCAAAACTGAGACGTCAGCTGACCCTCTGATGGTTTTCAAATAACAGACAAATTCTGGACTGGAATGAAGGAAATGTAAAGAATTGGGGGTGTCATGCTTTGAGCTTCATTCACCACCAGATATTTTAGGGGAAGTGGAAGTTGTGTGTCATTTTTGTTCTTTCTCCGGGAAAAGTTTCAATAATTCGGCCTGAAAGACAAAAAAGGAAAAAAAAACAATTAAAACCGTTCAACAAAGAAAAATCATTAAACATAAAAGTAATAATAATTAACGCAAGTGGTTTCTTATGCCGGAGGCTGGGCTGGGTTTCTGATCATGTGACCGCCGTGATTGGCTGCCACAGCGGTCATATGATTGGCAAGTTCCTGATGGCAAGTAGAGATCAGGAGGTTTCCGTTAGCCGCTGCCGGGGGTGCGTTCTCAGCACAGCTTTGTTAACATCCTGGTATAAAGAAAAGCGCCCGCTCGGTGTTAAAGAGGAAGTGAAGCCTTACTAAACATAAAAATAGACCCTGCAAGGCAAAGGCATAATGAGCTAGTATGCATAGCATACTAGCTCATTATGAATAACTTACCTGAGATGGAAGCCCCCGAAGCGACCTTCGTTGTCCTCCTCCGACGCCACCATTATAATTGGAGCGACTTCCGGGTATCGCGGCTCCGGCGCTGTGACTGGCCAAAGCCGCGATGACGTCACCCCCGCGCGTGCGCGCGGGAGCCGCTACTAACGGCATGATTAGTGCGCCTGTGCGCACGTAGACAGCGATGCCTGTCATTTTCAAATATCTCCTAAACCGTATAGGTGTAGGAGATAATTCTTGGACCTACAGGTAAGCCTTAATCTAGGCTTACCTGTAGGTCAAAGTGGTCTGTAAGGGTTTACAACCACTTATATGAAGAGGTTAAAAAAAAAAAGCATTTGTGCTGTGACATGAAGTGGAGATTATGATATCTTCACCATTCTCTTCACCTCGTCCAATCAGAGAACGCTTTGCAATCATTGAGAGAATGCAACGTGTTCTCTGAATGGTGCCAAGTGAGCGCCCTCCTGTCTTCACAAAGCAGTAGGGCAGCTGCTTGGTGCAGGGCTGTCTTTGATGTTGATTGGACCCTGGGCAAAATTTTCTTGGGCCCTCCCAAATCCACTTATCAACTATTTGTGGGCAGTGCAGGCTCGAGGGGAAGCTGCCTTGGGCCCTACAACCATGATTGGGCCCAGGGCAGCTGCCCCTTTTGCCCTGTGATTAAAGATGGCCCCAGCTTTTTGCAGGACCCAGAAGCTAGTAGAGATCATTGGAGTAGAAGTGTAGAAACAATGTAATACAGTTGTAGAAGTAATTTGGTAGCGGTGTAGTAGCGGTGTAGTAGCGGTGTAGTAGCGGTGTAGTAGCGGCGCACAGCCCCCAACTGTCCTTGATTTCATTGGACTGTCCCAGATTCGGAACACAGTCCCTCTTTCCTCCTCATTTGTTCCTCATTTTGGTCTGACCTGTATAGTTGTATATAAAATGCACTATTTATCTTTCATTAAGTGTTTCCCAGCGCTAAACCTTTCATTCAATTTCTAAATTGTTGTATTTGTAGATTTCAAAAGCCAACGTAAAGGAATAGTAGTAAAAAAAAAAAAAAAAAAAAAAAAAAGCACTTGTGGGTAGTGCTGGGCAAACGGTTCAGCCCGAGCATGGAGTTCAAGCCGAACATTGGCCGTTCATCCAACTCCCGAATTTGCAGGGTGCTCTGTGGGCATTTGGCCTGCAATGCACTGCGTGCTGCACAGTGCATTTTGCACCCAGATTGGGCAAAGCTTTGCCCAATCAGGGCACAGTATAAGCTGGTCGTTAAGAAGCGGGGCTGGGATGCCCATCGTGGTGTCCTTAACCACTTCCCGACCGCCTCACTGCGCCACAAGGGCGACGCACAGGCAGATTAACGTACCTGTACGTTGCCCTTTAAGAGGCGGCTCACGGGCACGCACCCGCCGGGAGCTCCGTGACCACGATTGCAGGTCCCGCGGACCCGATTTCTGCGGGGATACCCACGATTGTCTCACGGGGAGGAAGAACGGGGAGATGCTAATGTGAACAAGCATTTCCCGTTCTGCCTAATGACAGTGTCACTGATCTCTGCTCCTTGTAATAGGGAGCGCTGATCAGTGACGTGTCACACACAGCCCCTCCCCCCACACAGTTAGAATCACTCCATTGGACACACTTAACCCCTACAGCGCCCCCTAGTGGTTAGCCCCTTCACCACCAGTGACATTTTTACAGTAAGCAATGCAATGTTTTAGCATTGATCTCTGTATAAATGACAATGGTCCCAAAAATGTGTCAAAATTGTCCGATGTGTCCACCATAATGTCGCAGTCACAATGAAAATTGCTGATCGCCGCCATTACTAGTAAAAAAAAAAAATTATCAATAAAAATGCCATGAAACTATCCCCTATTTTGTAGACGCTATAACTTTTATGCAAACCAAATCAATAAATGCTTATTGTGATTTTTTTTTTTTACCAACAATATGTAGAAGAATACGTATCGGCCTAAACCGAAGAAAATTTTTTTTTATATATTTTTTGGAGATATTTATTATAGCAAAAAGTAAAAAATATTGCTTTTTTTTCTAAATTGTCGCTATTTTTTTGTTAAAAACTTCAGGAGGTGATCAAATACCACCAAAAGACAGCTCTGTTTGTGGAAAAGAAAAAAAAAAAAAAAAAAGGTCAATTTTGTTTGGGTGCGTCGCACGACCGCGCAATTGTCAGTTAAAGTGACGCAGTGCCGAATCGCAAAAAGTGCTGTGGTCAGGAAGGGGGTAAATTCTTCCGGGGCTGAAGTGGTTAACAACCGATGAGTCAATGGGTTTCCCTGCTGACAGCTGAATAAAAGAAAAGAAAAAAAAAAAAAAAAAAAAGAAGAGAAAAATAAATAAATAAATAACCCCATGGTCTCCCACCCCTCGGTGCAGTTTTTAAAGGGAACCCCCCAAAATCTGTGCCAGACCCTTATCAGGGTATGCAGTAGGGATGAGCTTCGTGTTCGAGTCGAACATTGGTTGTTCGTCCGTTCGGCGAAGTCCGAACATTTTGGTCCGTTCGCGCCAAATTCGTGTGGCGCTCACGGCCCACAATGCACTGCGATGGCGCAGTGCATTGCTGGCTCATGATTGGCCAAGCATGCACTGTGACCCCGCATGCTTGGCCAATCGCAGCGCCAGCAGCGAGAAGAGCCATGATTGGCCACAGGCAGGATGCCTGTGGCCAATCATAGCTCAGGCTGTGTAGTGTACGCCCCACACTATATAAGGCCGCCAGCGCGGCGGCCTTGTGTAGTGTGTTGGCGTCTGAAGCAGTGGGTGTTCTGTGTACCTTCAACACAGTACACACCGATCGTTTTCGGCCAATTTTCAATCTTGCTGTTGTGTAGTGGTTATTGTCTGCGTACCCTGACCGCAGTATACACCGCTAAATTTTTTTTTATAAATTCTTTATTTTTTCATCTTTTCTTTCCATAGATTTCACATTACATTTCGTTTTACATCTACAACTTCTTTAACAGCTATAACAGTCTTATAATATTTCAATCCGTACCTCAATTACATGTCATCCTCCCCCCTCCCTCACCCTTCCCTCCCAGAAAAATAAATAAATAAATATACAAACAAGAGAAAAAAAAAAAAAAAAAAAAAAAGTTTGAATTTTCACTATAATCCCCCCCTCACTCCCCCCCCCCCACCACCACCCGCCTGCTCTATCATATTTCGAAATGTTTCACATCATACTTTCTCTATAATTTAGATATGGAGCCCAGATCTTCTGATATTTCTCGTCTTGATCTCTCATTGTCATTGTTAAATTTTCCATTTGTTGGATTTCTGCAATTCTCTGAAACCACTGTGCTCTAGCTGGAGGGTTGCTTTTTTTCCACAGAACCGGGATACATGCCCTTGCTGCTATCAATAAATGTCTCAGCAAAGAATTTTTGAATCTTTCTATTGCCATTGGGATGTCCAGCAGCAGAAAAGTTGCCGGTTTATCTCCCAGGTCAATTCCTGTAATCCTTACAATAGTATCGGCTACCATCTCCCAGAACACTCTAATTTTTGGACATTCCCAAAATATATGTAATAATGTTCCTTCTGCTCCATGACATCTCCAACATGTCTCTGATATCTGGGGGTAAATTTGATGTAACACTTTTGGTGTTCTATACCACCTAATGAGGATCTTGTATCCCCCTTCTTGATATCTGCTTGCCATCGAGGCCTTTTGATTAAACAACAGCATCTTATCCTTTTGTTCTGGGGAAAACGTAGTCCCTAAATCTCTTTCCCCAAGCCTGTAAAAAGGGCAAATCTTGTGAAGTCTCCTGTTCTATTAACATACTATAAAAATAAGACATCAGATGTCTCAGTTCCTCTCCTTTCAAACAGATCTCTTCAAACTCAGTCAATGCCCTTATTTCTACGTATACCTTTGATTTAGATCTAATAAAGGCTTCTAATTGCCTCATTCTGAAAGGGTCTAATCCTAATGTCATTCCTTTTTCAATATCTTTTTTAGTCATTAACCGGTTGCCTACCGAGAAATGACAAATTCTACTCATACCTCTATCTTGTATTGTTTTAAACTTTGGATCTGTCATTCCCGGTAGAAATGCTGGGGTACCAAGGATAGGAAGGAGCGGACTGGGAGTTCTTGAAATAGATGTTTTCCTGAATACTCTTTTAGTTATTCGTAATGTCTCCCCTAGTATTGAATGTTTTCTCAATCCCATTGGTATTTCTGTATCTGGAATCCACACTAATCCTTCCAATGGGATATCTGTCGCTGCTTGTTCTGTCTGTATCCACGGTTTTTCGTTTTTAAGCCTACACCATTCCACTACTCTAGTTAAGTGTGAGGCCTCCTGGTATTTTATTGGATCTGGAAGTCCTATCCCTCCTTTTCCTTTGGGGAGTACTAAAATATCTCGGCGTACTCTTGCTGGTTTCCCAGCCCAGATGAACTTCATAAATCTTGATCTAAGATCCTTAAACAAACTTGAAGGGATCTTAATTGGTATAGTTTGAATTATGTATAACAGTCTGGGCATCACATTCATCTTAATAATATTGGTTCTCCCGAACCATGTAAAAATCTCTTTGTCCCATTTTTGAAGATCACTTTTGATCTGTCTTACCAGTGGGATATAGTTAAGTTCAAACAGTTCATTTAGATTTTTTGACATTTTTGTTCCTAAGTAACTTATATATGAATTCGTCCATCTAAAATCAAATTGCGTGGACACTGCTTGCAACTGAGGCGAATCCATCTCTACTCCCATTGCCTCCGATTTTCCATAGTTTATTCTAAAGTTGGATATTTTCCCATATTCTCGTAGCTCCATTAGTAAAGATGGGAGAGATGTAATTGGGGACGTTACAAAAAAGATCAAATCATCTGCATAAGCTGCCAACTTCTGATCCTCATTTTTTATTTTTACCCCCCTGATATCCACATTGGCACGTATTTTCCTTAAAAAAGGTTCTATTGTCAAAATGAATATCAGGGGTGAGAGGGGACATCCCTGGCGTGTTCCATTTAAAATGGAGAATGGCTCTGATAATCTGTCATTCACTTTCACCCTAGCACTTGGTTTTGAATATAAGTTTAGGATCCATCTCAGCATCCCCTCCCCCAGGCCTATATGTTGTAGTACTGCTTTTAAGAATATCCAATCCACCCGATCAAACGCTTTTTCTGCATCTGCAGATACTATCACCATTGACTTATGCAATTTTTGTACCAGGTAAATTGTGTTCACCACTCGTTGCGTATTTTCTCTTCCTTCTCTCCCTGGGACGA